>NW_006777568.1:1019330-1053692 GCF_000442215.2 Lipotes vexillifer
ATTCCTGCTTCTCAATTAGCGTAACTTTGCAGACCCAACAAATCATGAGGTCGAAGAGCCTCTATTGGAAGGTCTTAACCTTTTAGGTTGGCATTAAATTGGAAGAAACTGCTCGTGTTTGAAATAATTACGGCTGATAATGAATACAATTAAGCATAAAAGAATCTTTATAACTCTGGTACCATTTGTGCACTTAGAAATCGGCCCATATTTTTCCCTTCACAGATGTTACAATAATGGTGTCAACACTTTTATTTCTTTGTCCATAAGCTGAAAATTATGGCTGTTTCATAAATCGCTAACGTGCTCAGAAGATGGAGGCCCAGCTGCAAAGCACATGATCGCAGGCTCCTGCCCCAGCCTCATGTTTCACGATGACCTCAGCTTCCTGTGAGGAATGGGAACCAACGCGAGTAAGTACTTGTAAAACTGTTTTTGAAGAGTGGAGTTATGAAGAGGTGCTGTGGTGTCAAACATCTGCTTCATCCATTATACTCACATAGGAGCCCGGAATGTACAGTAAGGGCAAAGGAGCATCAATAAATTAAAATTCTCCCGTGAGCACACTTTCCAAGTGTATGCCAGTTTGAACCAGGACAAAAAATAAAAGATGCTAAACAAGAGAAGAGAGACTTTTTTGCTCACTTTGCCCGAGCTGGTTTGGGCAGTAATCATTAGAATCTGGCTTTCTTTATGCAACTGATGGTCTTTGTCAAAACACAGGCATGGTCGGGGCTCCACGAGACACTGAGGGCTCTGCTCCCTTTGGAAACCATGTTCTTTTTTTCCCAGGATATATTCTTCATCAACATACCAGAAGGACGAAAGAAAATAAAGTGCCATTCTAGTTAAGTGCATAGGTTACCGCCGGCATAAATACTCAAATAATTATTTATTATATCTGCAACTCAATACTGTTCATTACGGAGCTTGCGTCACGGTACCAGTAACACGCATCTTGTCAAAAATGACATATGTATTAGTTATGAAAGAAAAATATATAGAAATTTAATAGCTTTTTAAGGTTTTTAAGTGGGTTGTTTCAGGTTGGTTTTCTAAATAAGCAATTTGGTTGGGGGACGTGATCCCGCCTGTGTCCACACACAGAGTCCCGCCACCTCTACTGACCTAAAGCCAGGCCCATCTACGTTGCCAGAGGGGGGAGTCAGGAAATTGGAAGTGGAATGCTCAGTAATCCTCACAGCCTTTCCCTCCGTCCAGGCTTCTTCCCCCTCACATCATATATCAGAGACAGTCCAGACTATTCACAGCCTCACATCATTCCTGGTACCCAGGCCAGGTCCCTGAGCGCACAGGGGCGGGTGTGCGCCGGGCGATGGGAGACACGTGTGAGGTGGTGCGTGCAGATGTGGAGCATGCAGCTTGCACTGGGGACTCAGCGTGCCCTGCGGGATCACGGCGAAACTCCCTTCCAGGACGGCCGGGGTGACCGTCCTTGCTGGGATGTGTCTAGAGTGGACAACACAGCTACATCCCTTCCTGGGCAGCATTTGGAGCGCTCATACCCTCAAGCACCCATCATCCTCAAAGCACAATCCTTCGAAAAGTAACTATAAAGACTTCTTAGGCCAAAAACTGAGTTTTTGCCCCATTTAACCCCTAAATAAATGATAGTGGGAACAATCATGTCTCCCCACCTCAGTTTTTCTTATGTATAAAATAAAATATGTGATACTGATCTACAAGGACTGAATTCAATCTTTGCATCTCCCTCTAAAAATTCTGATACTAATCTGAGATGATAAATTAGAAAGCTTATTCACATTATGCAAAATTATTCCAAACAGATGGTGAAGTCAATTTAAAGGCTATTTTTATTCTATCCCTAAGAACATGTGCTGTTTTGGGGAAGGCAGGAGAATAGATATTAATCTGTTTGCCCTTTGAAATGACCATCAGCAACCTCCCTCCAATTACCTGTGCCCTCTGATTGTGGTCCTGGGAGCTGGCTTTACGAGATGGAGGCTGTTTGCCTTAACCCCCTGGCTCCCCATAAAGCCACTGTTAGCCCACCTGTCCTCATAGCTTCTAATAGGTTTCTTAAGCAAAGTGAATGTCCAATAAATATTTGGTTTCAAAGTCATTGTTCTTAGCCAACATACCCAAGAGAGGTTTGTTCACTCAGGCAAACTTGGGTTTGAATCTCAACTCTACCATTTATTAGCTGAGTGACCTGGGCAAACAGTGTAAAACATCCACAATACTCATGACCTCATCCTCAAAATGTGGCCAGTTGTGTCTTGAGGACTGTTGGGAGGACTGAAGGAGTCAATGCAGAGTTATCAGCATAGCTCCTGGGACACAGAGGCACTTTCTAGTGCGTTTATTATTATTATTGTTATTATTACTATTTTAATCATGAGATAGTAAAGATTTCTTGCCAGTTTCCTACTCTCTCTCTCTCTCTCTCGTCCAACTGCCTTTGTGTAATTATAGTTAAACCAATTTGTTTCAGATGTTAAACACACATATGAAACAACATATGAGGGCTGTGTGTTTCTTGCCATTCCTACTCTCTCTCTCTCTCTCTCGTCCAACTGCCTTTGTGTAATTATAGTTAAACCAATTTGTTTCAGATGTTAAACACACATATGAAACAACATATGAGGGCTGTGTGGTGCTCTGATTTGGTCTGAGATACTGTTATGTGTTATTATTAATCAAAGTGATTAATGTCTGGTTCATTCACAGCATCCCATTCACTCAGTAGTTACTGGAGTTTTGGTGTACAGAGCAAAATGTACAGATGCAACATTTCATAAGGAAAATTTGATAAATAAACGCTTGTGGATAAATGCATGAGGAGAAGTATATGGTGGCTGAATTGGAGCCAATGCCTTCCAGAGTTATTATGGCCCAGAAAAGCACTGGAGAAGCCAGAGGTGCTCACAGCATGACTGCATGAGTTCTGATGTTTACCCACACGGACCCCTGTGCCTCATTGCTCTGACATTTCTTAGAATTCCACACCCACAGGTCCAAAGAGTCAGACACAAAATTTGAAGGGGTCCCTCCACCTGACACAACTATAAGCTTTTGAAAAGGCTGTGTGAGTGGCTACTTTCTGATTATACTGGTAATAGAGTTGAACTCTAATAATGGAGTTGAAATCTCCAACTACAAGTGTAGATTCTTTCCCTGCTCCTTTCAGTTTTACTAGTTTTTGTTGATGTATTTTGAAGCTGTTATTAAGCATATACATTTAGTAAAACTATGTCTTCTTGATGAAGTCACCTCTTTATCATTACCTAATGCCTATCTTTGTCTCTGGTTACATTCTTTACCAAAGTTTACTTTGTCCTATATTAATGTAGTCCCTTCATGTTTATTTTAATCTTTTGATTTAATTTTTTGATTTAATTTTATTTCTTTTTCCATTCTTTTATTTTTAACCTTTATGTGTCTTTATATTTAAAGTGGGTTTCTTAGAGATAGAATTTAGTGAGGTCTTGCTCTTTTGGCCGATCTGCCAATCTTTGCCTTTTCATTGGGATTTATAAAACATTTACATTTAATGTAATTACTGATATGGTTGGATTTAAATATACCAGGCTGCTATTGGTTTTCTGTTTGTCCCACCATCATTTCCTATCTTCTTTTGGACTGAGTGATTTTTATGATTCCATTTTATCTCCACAATTGGCTTATTAGTCATACCATTTATATATATTTACAGGCTGCTCTAGGGTTTGTAATATACATCCTTACCTTATCTCAGTCAACTTCAAATATTATTATACTGCTTTGAGTAGCATGCACTAATCTCATAACTGTCAACTTTTATTTCTTCTCTCCCATCCCTTGTGCTAATGTTACACATTTTACTCTACATGTTATACACCCACAATATATTTTTACTATCTTTGCTTTAGAAAGTCAAATATCCTTTAAAGAAATTAAAACTCTTAAAAAGAATTATTTTATACTTACCATTTTTACCATCTGGAACTCTGCATGCCTTGGGTAGAACAAAATTTCCTTCTAGTGGCATACTGCTTCTGTCTGAAGAATTTCTTTTAATGTACTTTTGTGGTGCAGTTGTGGTGATGAATTTGCTCAGCTTCTGTTTGTATAAAAAATTTTTTTGCTTTCCTTTTAAAAGGTATTTTCTTCACTGGCTATAAAATTCTTGTTTAGCAGGGTGTTTCTTCTCAGTACTTTAAAAATGTCACTCTATTATTTGCTGGCCTTCAAAGTTTCAGACATGAAGTCTCCAATATTTTTCATCTTTGTTTCTCTGTATGTAATGCTCTTTTTCTTTGACTATCTTCAATCTTTTCTCTAGGTTTTTTAATGGTTTGACCATGATGTATTAAAGCATGTTTGTGTGTGTGTGTGTGTGTGTGTGTGTTTAATTTATCTTTCTCAAAGTTCCTTAAGCTTCTTGGCTTTTGACTTGTTTTTCTTTAATTTTGGAAAATGCTTGGTCATTATCTCTTGAAATGTTTCTTTTGCCCCATTCCCTTTTTCAGCTTCTGGGACTGTATCTGCAAGTATGTTAAACTATCTGATATCATCCCACATGTTTTGAGAGTTCTGTTCTGTGTCTCTCCCCTGCCACCACTCTTTTTGTTTCTTTTTATTTTTCAGTTTGGATAATTTCTATTGGTTTAGCTTCAAATTCACTATTTGTTTTTACTGCTCTGTCCAGACTGCTAATTTGTCAATTGGAGAAATTCTTTATCCCTGATATTGTGTTTTCTATTTCTGGCATTTCCATTTGGCTCTGTTTTGTAATCTGCATCACACCGCTGAACTTCCCCATTTTTTTCATGCGAATTTGTCCACTTTTTCACTAGATCCTTAACATATTGACTACAGTTATTTTGAAGTTCCATCCTGTTAGCTCCAATGTTTGGTTCAACTCTGGGTCTGTTTCTGTTGACTGTCTTACCTCTTGTTCCCCTCTTGCGTGTGTGTGTGTGTGTGTGTGTGTGTGTGTGTGTGTGAGTGTGTTTTGTAATTTTTAGTTGAAGGAAGGACATTAAGTGTAGAAGAATAGTGGATCCTGAGGTAAGACATATTTATGCTCAAAATGGGCATGCTTCCTCCTCTGTCCAGTCATTAGTGTGGATGTTGAGTCAATCTGCTCACTAGCTAAGTTGCATATAGTTTTGTTGTTGCTATAGTTATATTTAAAGCTCCACAGACTTGAAATTCCTCCACTGGTGTGCTGCTGCAGTCTTTTGTCTTGTCTGGACCTTGGCTGCTGCCTTAGAGTTTTTCAGATTTCCTGTTGCATCCTTAGTTTTCAACAGTCCCTATATACCTTGGCAAACTGTGGGTCTTTCACTCTGATCTGCACTCACAGTGGTAGACTACTTTTGCTTGTACCTGGTGCAAGGCTCAATGTGATATTAGGCGGTGATTCTCAGTTCTCCTGACCTATCCTCAGTTTTAGGCAGGCTCTGTACATCTGTACATTAAGGTTGGGGTTTCCTTAGTGTTTCTACCCTCCCCTCACCATGGGCAGTCAAATTTTGCTACATATCTATAGAAGTATCTTTGATGAGGGAGAGTTTCCTGCCAGAGCAGAGAGAGATATGTTGTTTTTTTTTTTTACCTCTTCTATGCAATCAAAGGGGTCTTTGCCTGTGTCCTAGGGTTTGGGTAGGGATTTCCTATCCCTTCCTTAAAAGTTTAAGATTTTTCCGTAATATGAGAGAAGGTTCTGGGAAGTAGGGTTTAGTGTATATGTGCCAATGAGGGGGGCTTATAAGTGTTCTCCCTTCCTCCAATCTTTCCTGTAAGCACCTAGTAGTAACCCCCAGAAAAAAGCTTGTGAGGGATTGTGGTCTCCCTTTGTGTCTGGGGATTTAAAATTCTCACTGTAGCCCACACTTGGTCTCTAAGAGTTTGTTAAGATTTCAGCTTTTTTCTTCTTCCTTGCTCTCATGGTGTCTGCCTCTTTTCCCCGTGTGCACTGCCAAAAGTGAAACCATTATTATGTCTCATATCTCCTAAGAAAGACCTGTCAGAATTCAGTTTACCTAGTTGCCTTGTGACATCAGCTGCAGAAAATGTAAGATTTGTAGATTATGCCATGCTCTTTCTCATTGTTAGGGTGGAGCAAAGAACTGCTGAGGCTTTCTACATCCTCAATGGAAGCAGACTCCCAGACAGAGGAAACTGGAAAAATGACTTCTGAAGCCTTTTCTCAAGCTCTGATGTGGACAAGTGGCAGTGACTTGGTTGGGAGACTTGCAGGTGTGCATTCAAAGTATTTCTGTCTCATATTTTCTGTTTATCCGGCTCGCCCCCTCCTTTGCCTTTATATTTGCTATGCTTTCCCTTCTCAAGGTCCTTCTACAAATAAGAGAGCTTTAGTAGAATTGGGGTCAACGGGAATATAGGCACCAAAAAAAGGTGACTTTTCAATTTTTTACATTTAAAAAATTCAAATTTTATATTATAAATTCTTTTCAATTTAAAAAGATGAATTTTATATTTTTTACATTTAAAAAATTCAAGTTCTATAGTATAAATTCTTTTCAACTGTCTTCTTGGTTTTTTTTTTTTTTTTTTGGTAGTACCTGCTTTGTTAGCTATTTTAGGAGAACAAATATTTGGCATGGCTTTTCGGAAGAACAGAGAATTGTCATAAAACTTACTCTATGAATATACTAAAAGAGGTGATAGGTTTGCTTAGCAAACACATGGTAGTTTTCAAGGATGATATTATCCCAGGAAATAGATGAGTAATGCCATTACACCATAGTTGTTGGATAATTATTTGCAGATAATCCATGTTTCAATCTCTGGAAGACATTATTATGCTCAGAAAAATTTTGGACTATCTGGTACTTACTATTTGTGTAAATTTTATACTTTCTTCCCACGACAATATTTCACACCAGTAGGACAGAAAATATGCTATGACGGAAATTCAAATTAGAACTTCAATGAGCTGACTAAGAAGAATTTGTGTTCCCTCAAGGATTGGTGAAACAGCCCTATTAGACACCCATGTAGTGTCATCACTTTTGTTGGTAAGTGAATTTAGCTGTGTCTGGTTGGTTTTCTAGAAGTAAGATAACTTATTTAAAATTTGAGAGAAGTCTGGAATGGGTCAATGTCTGTAGATAAAGATCTGAGTATATATTTTTAATATAATGATTTGTATTTCAATATTTTACTGATAAAACTATGATTTAAGGGCTCAACCTAGATACACCAATGATAAAGATAAGATGGACAGGAGTGCCCAGTCTGGAGCTGAGGTGGTGTGGGTGTTACAGCCCACAACAGAGCTTGAGGATAATTTTTCTCAGCCCCTTCCCTTTCTCCAGATCTCACCTCACTGGCTTCCCTAAATAGCTTTTCTGCTTTGGCTCTCCATCTAGGTCAGCAAAACCCACATCAACTGGGCCCCAGCCTGGAACTGAGAGGTGTCTTTTCATTACCTCATTCCTCAGCAGCTGTAGCAGTGACCAATTCCTACTGGTTCTCTTTTCTCTTCTTAACGTCTGTGGTCCCTCTCCTGCCTGTGGTTCAAACCATGACTCTTTCTCATCTGCAGAAATAGTGGCCTTCTGACTGGTCTGCTTTCCTTACATCTCAGAGTTCTGCAAAACTTCCTCCATCCTCTGCCAAAACCACCTTTCAAGACTGCAAGTCTCATCATGTTACCCTCTCACCTAATTCTTTGGTATTTCCTCCTTGATTTCAAGATGAAGTCCAAGTATCTTTTCCTGCCATAAATGCCCCCATAATCTGTCCTCTGAGAGTATTCTCAGCCTCTTCCTTACCATGACCTCTGCCCCTCAGCCCCTACTCGCAGCTGAGGCCCGGCGGTCCCAGATGACCGGAACCACTCCTCGTGGCCCTGCTGCCCCCTGGGCTGCCTTCCCTCTTCGTTCAGCATGTGGGATCCTTTGCCTTTAGAGACCAGATCAAGCCTTCCTTCCTCTGAGACGCTGTCCTTGCCTTCTCCTCTTTCTCTCTCATCCTCTACCCTCAACATTCTTTCCTATGAGCTGCCAGCGTAATCAGTGAATGCTCACTTTATCCATGGCTTGTAGCAACTTACTGCATTTCCTGGTTTGATGTCCATCTGCTCCTCCTGATATGTGTACATACTCTGCACATGTCATGATACTTTATGGTCTGTCAGCTCCTCTATGGAATGTTTCTGGGTCATTTCAGTCTTTCCAAGGCTTTCAGCTGTGCTTGACATGCTCCTGGATCCCTCATTTCTCTCTGCAGACCCCTCTTCAGAATCATTCCTGTATTTCCAGAGCCTTCCTAGACAATCCACTTGGGTGGATCACACCATGAACAACCCCAGCCGAAGCCGCTTCCTCACGTCTGCCCCTGACATTTTCCCAATGGTTTTGCCTCTGCACCGATACCATCACTGTGACCTTCCTGAGGTCACCTAGACCTCTCAGGCAGCCTTGAGTCTTCCCTTCCAGCCCTTCTCCAATGGCCACCAGTCACTGAGTCTTGTCCCTTCCCCTCTGAAGCCTACTTCAGATACATCTGGCCCTTCTTTGCTTACGTGATGGCACAGCTTCCTGGCAGGTGATCTTGTTCTTGGTCTCACAAGGTCACCTCCCAACCATCCACTGGTACCATCCAAGGTGGGCTCAGCCCAGATGCCTCCTCGGGGCACTCAAAGCCTTTCACTGGTGGCCATGTTGGCTTTGCTCCCCCATCCTCTGCACTGCAGGCACTGAGCTTCCGCCTGGCAGGCTCTCTCTCTCCTGGACGCAGCGTCCCTGACAAACCAAAAGCTTTTTGCATTGTGTGCATTTTTTTTTTTTTTTTTTCTGGCACGTGGCTTGACAATTATACTCCGTGGGTCCTCTAGGACTCTTGCAGTTCCAAGAGTCTGTGAAATAGTCTCAGGTAAGTCTTTGAAATGGGGAAGTCCAGGACAAGATGTTGCTTTTCACGGTGTAAAGGAATCCATACAAATGGATCCCGTGTATGCTATTACCTGGATTGCTAATGACAAGCCCCTTACCGGCTGATAAACTTAATTCATGGAACCAAAATGGGGTGGGGAAGGAAAGCACGGCCAAGGTAGGCAGGCTATGGAGTCCAAAATCAAAGTCAACTGCAACAGAAAGATCTGAAAAGAATGACATTCTAGTCCTACTTTCTTTTCTTTTCAGGCTTTATGGCACCTTTGAAGAAACAAAAGCTTTACAGAGAAAATTACAGAGAAAAGGCTGGTTTGGCAGGGGAGGCTGGTGTCTCCCTTCAGCTCACTTTCCTGTGTTCCTGGCGCTTTTCTCTTTTTAAACAAAGCACTTAAAGGTATTGAGCCTTCATAGCGACTTTTCTTTCCTCTCTCTTTGCTTCTCTCCTCCATCTCCTGAATAGTTCTGGAAAAAGGGGGCATTTACCAATGCAATGTGCTGGGCTTGGTGCTCAATAAGCACCCTCCTTCCCCCCACCCCGCCTCCCTGATGTAATGTCTCAGTTTGTCTGGCTCCTGCTGTCCTGCAGGGTTGCGAGGGGTGAGGGTAAATTTGGGAAGATGATCTTGACGTTATTCATCAGGACACGTTTCGTTCTAGCAGCTTTGTCAGATCCACGATGGTGCAAATCTTCAACTGTTTCCTTTTGCTTGGAGGATCAAATTTATAGTTTTCTCCTGGCTGTTCGTTACAGTGAGACATTTGGAATCCATGGGCAGACCGAGCCAACCGGGCAGAAAGTTTGGAATTCTGAAAGGCTGCTGAATTGTCAGGGACCAGCCTAGCTATTTGCTGATTTGCGGAACTTGACCCAAATGAATCTCTGTGTAAACAAAATTTATGAAGAAGTCTTTGAATGATTCTATTAAATGAAATTCTGGGCCTTATTTTCCATTTTATTACATTTTCTGAACACTGTGTATTCCAATCATACTGAAATATTTTGTTTTCAGGCTCTGTAGAAAGTGCTGATGAAAGAATTGAAGGGTTAGTTCGTAAATGAATAAAAAGCCAGTGGCATTTATCCAAAGTTTGTTTAACTCTCCTAACCTCATGGGCCTGTAAAAATTCAACTGAAAATCATTGAGAGGAGGTCCTCCCATGAGATCCCTTGGCACTTTCTGCTTCTGCTTGGATCAGAAATACCATGAGAGTATCTTTTTTTTTTTTTTTTTTTTTCCCCAACATTTCAACATTCCTAGTTCCATTTGCAGAAGAGGAGAGAGAAAAAAGGAATGGGAGAAAAACATGAACTTTTCTTAACCTAGAAGTTATTGCAGCTTTTACATGAAATTTCAAGGCAGAACATCCCTGGTTGAAGACAATTGCCTCTGCCTCGGAAACCTCCCAGGCATGGGCGCCTCCTCCACCGAGGTTCTGGTCAAAGATGGACAGTACACATCAACTCCAGGACATCTGACAATGGAACTCAGGCTCTGGCCTCAGCACCCATTAGCCTAACCTCCCAGGGTGCAATAGAATCAGAAATTAAATCGATTATCTAATTAGACCAGTGCCCTGTAGTTCATGGAATAGCATGTTTCGTATTAGTCCTTTGAAGGAGAGGCTGTGTGGACAGATGCAAGATGCATTGCAAAATTAGCCACGACCTTCATATGCATAGAGATAGAAGTAGAGTAGTGCTGCCTAGGATGGCGGTGGGGGACTTGGAGGGAAATGGGGAGTGATTTCTAATGGATATGAGATTTCTTTCTGGTGTTAAGAAAATATTCTAAATTCGACTGTGGTGATGATTGCACAACTTGGTAAATATACCAGAAAACATTAAATTGTACCCTTGAAAATGGGTGAATTGTATGGTTTGTGAATCATATCTCAATAAAGCTGCTCTGTTGAGAAGAAAATTAACCACAATCCTTCACTCCTCTCCGGACCCGGGCCCTTTGCAGTGTGACTTGGTAGCTCTTCCCATCAAGGAAGGGGGCCTCTTCTCCCACCTGTGGACTCCAGGCTACCTCTGACTCTTGCTGGCCCATGGATGATGGGGGCAGTGGCAGTGCCTGGAGGCCTTGCATGACTCTGCTCACTCTCCTGTCCTCTGTCTCCACTATGAAAACTGGCCCTGGATGATCAGAGTCCTGTGTCACAGAGCCGATCATCCCAGCCAAGGCCATCTCAGGCCACCCACCAGCTGCCTGCAGATACGAGAGCCCAGCCCAGATGAGCCAGTCCACCCAGAGCAGCTGAACCACTCAGTGAGCCACGGACTCATGAGGCATAAAAACTGTTGTCTTAGGAATATCGTTAGGGTGATTTGTTTTGTGGCAGCGCCTGGCTGATACATGTGCCATCTTTTTGAGATTCTAGAAGTATAGGAAAGGAGTACATGCGGAGGTTACACTGGTTACCAACCAGGCCAAGAGTTTCACTCTGATTTTCAGACTCTGACCAGGGCTTTCATTTTTCCTGCTAAATCTCCCTGGTATTGTAATGAAGTGCATCCTTGCTTAGGCAGGAGCTTGTGGTCATTAGAAGTTGCCCTCAGGTGGCTTGGGCTTTCCACTAATACTTTGGGACCTTCTGGAGAGGAAGTTTGGGGCTGGTTGGGGCAGCTGGCCTTCACTGAGAACCTGAGAGGGGCTGCCAGGCAGCTTCCTCACATTATGTGTCACACATGGGTCATACCGACAGCATCCTGATGTGTCTGACACAACCCACGCCAGGATACTGGGAGGAAGTCAGCTTGAATAGTGTAAGTGAGATTCATGATCCTCACACAGGAGATGTTTAATGAACCCCCTTGGTTAAGGGCCCCTGTGGCTGGGGAAGAAGAAAAAGAGCCTACTTTCAAGGATCCTCTATCCCTGCCTGAGGAGAGCTGTGGAGCAGGTTCACGTGAAGGGCTGTAGGAAATAAGAAAGGGAGAGGCCAGAGTTTGCTTCACGGAGAAGGCACACTTTGAAGGAGCTGAATGATTGTAAGTTTTGATGTTTTGTGTGGAGTGAGGTGGGAATGGCCTGAACCAAAGTCCAGGGGCAGATAAGGATGAGACACACATACATGTACGAAAACGTCTCACATCAACACTGCCCCATAGAACCTCCTGCCCTGATGGTCTGGCTGTTGAGCATTAAAAATGTGGCTGGTATGTCTGCAGAATCAAATTTTAAATTTTATTTACATTGAACTAATTTAAACTTAAACTTAAATAGCCACGTAGGACCAGTGACTGGCATATCGGACAGCAGCTCTATGAAAGGTATAGGTGCACATTTTTTGTTTTTTTTTTTTTTGTTTTTTTTTGCTATAACAAATTTTGTAAAGCCATTTTTTTTTCAGAGAGACACTGGGCTATGATTTAGTCATAACTAACTTCCATATACCCAACTGCCCAAATTTCTTCTGTCTGTAGGAGATAAGCTTCCTTCTGTTCAGTGAGACTCAGCACCCACACCTTCAACAAATACACGTCTTTATTGAATTCCCACTGTGCACAAGGTACCCTGCTTGGCAACACACAATTAAAATGAGAGGAAATGGTCCTTCCATTTCTTTGACTGAGCTCAGCTGTCTAAAGATTTTTTAAAAACGCAAAGGGGGCTTTGATAGCATTTTGGAGAAAATTATTTAAATTAGAAAACTATGAATTTACAGCAATAAATAAGTGATGTGCATTTAGAGAAAGCTCTTCTTAATTCTATAGATTGGCAAGTTTGATTTCTATTATCACTGAAGATGATGTAATTGTGCCTTAGTAAGCAAAATTATTAAAGGGTTTATGAGCTTTCATTTGAGAAACTCAGAGAGGAAAGGTCAAAAGGATTTTCCCCCTACAAATCTCTAAAGAATTTGAATTTAAAATGAATCTACAAGGAAAAATGTAAAGCCAGAAAGACAGAAAATAACCCCCAAAAAAGAAAAAGAAAAAAAAAACCTTAATTTATACTGACTTCCTTATTCTCTAGATTAAAAGCAACTCAACATAAAATGAGGACTTCAAGTTCAAACTTTTAAGGAATCCACATATTTGCATCAATTTTTAAAAGATTTTACAACTAATGAACTTGGATTTCTTTTGGCATGGCATAAAATCCATTTGTACAGTTTTTAATTAAGAATGCAGCCTATGCAATTAAAATTAAGGGTAGGGACTTCATCTGAGGTCCTGTGAGAACCCCAGTCGAAAAAATTATGGTAATGCTGTGTGTCCTAAAAGCCTTCTCTGAGTGTCACAAACACGTGGTACAGAATTACCCCTGCTGCACAATGAGGATTTGTTTAAAGTTGATATTTAGGAACATTTAATTTTGATGTGTTAGGGTCTTGTTTACCACTGATCTCCCTGGCATTTGCTGTGGGCTTGGGAACCAGCACAAGTACTCAGAAAGTATAGACTGGGTCATACTCACAGTCCATAATGCAAATGCTGCAGTTTTCACATAGGCAGGGGAATTCCTAATGTGGATTTTAATATTTAAAGTTACCAGTGCCATTATTGAGAATATTAAGATACTTTCATGTCGAACTGATTAAAATTACATTTCGAATAATGAATGACATGCAATGTACAAATACCCACCCACTTTCACTTTTTTTTAAAGTATAGATAACTGTAATGGAAAGTCTTCCAAAGTATTCTTTGGGGAGACTCAGAGTCAGGGGGCAGAAACCCAGGGCCAGTGGATCCTATGAGGTGGTCCGCTATAAGTCTTGTGACTCATGGCTTGCCGAGAAGGAGGCTCAAAGAGAAACTGAATTTCTCTGGAATTCAGGATTCATTTTCTTCCTAATCTTTGGAAGACTGAATATGCCCACTAAATACGTCTTTATATCTGGCAGGAGGAGATTGCCTAGGCTGACTTTGAGTCCTGCTCATTTCTTTAAGCACTGAGGGCGCAGCTCCAAATGACCTGTGTGGGTTGCTCCCTTGACAAAGCTTCATTCGGTCCTTATCAAAATCATCTTGGTTCCATTCTCTCAGAATGTAGGTCATGCGCAAAGCAGTGCTTCTGCCATTGGCACTCAGTACACCGATGTACCAACCTCCTCAGGTAGCCCTCACAGGGAGGAAGTTATCTAAGATGTAAGCCTTGGCAAGGAGTCCCATCCGCTGTGCTGGCTGCTCTCAAAGGCCTTCCTTGACTGTCAGAAGAAATAGCTCATCAACCCACTCACTCCCCAGGCAAAACACAGGGAGGAACCTGCTGGCTCCTCTCCCTGCCCCTTCCCAGTGCACCCAGAGCAGCAGGATGGACGGTGCTCCTGGGAAGAGGTCTAGGTTTGCTCTGAGTGACCCCAGTGTTCGCGGTGAAGCTGCCTCCCACCGTCTCCACCACACCCCTGTCTGCCTCTCTTTTATCACCAGAATGACATTTTTTATTAGTAGTACTAGATTTTATTTTTTTTTTAGAAAAGTTTTAGTTTCACACAATAATGACTGTAAAGTACAGAGAATTCACATACACTCCCTCAGCCTGGCCCCAACACCAGTTTCCCCATTAGGAACATCTTGAATTAATGTGGTACATTTGTTGCAGTTGATGAGTCAATATTGACACATTATGATTAACTGAAGTCCCTGGTTTACATCAGGCTTCCCTGTTCATACATAATATGGGTTTGAACAAATATATAAGGTCATGTATCCACCATTACAGTAAAGTAGTTTCTCTGCCCTAAAAATCTTCTGTGCTTTACATATTCATCCCTCCCACCCCCTACAAACAGGCATGGGATCATGTCATTCCCCTGTTTAAAATTATTATTATTATTTTGTTGGAGTCTAGTTGAGTTACAATGTTATGTTAGTTTCTGCTGTACAGCCAAGTGAATCAGCCATACATATACATATATCCACTCTCTTCTAGACTTGATTCCCATATAGGTCATTACAGAGCACTGAATAGAGCTCCCTGCGCTATGCAGTAGGTTCTTATTAGTGATCTTTTACATATAGTGGTGTGTATATGTCAATCCCAACCTCCCAATTTATCCCCCACTTCCCCCTTGGTAACCATAAGTTTGTTTTCTACATCTGTGACTCAATTTCTGTTTTGTAAATAGGTTCATTTGTACCATATTTTTAGATTTTCCACATATAAACGATAATCATGATATCTGACTTACTTCACTCAGTATGACAATCTCAAGGTCCATCCATGTTGCTGCAAATGGCATTATTTCATTTTTTATGGCTGAGTAATATTCCATGGTATATATGTACCACATCTCCTTTATCCATTCACCTGTTGATGGACATTTAGGTTGCTTCCATGTCCTGGCTATTGTAAATAGTGCTGCAATGAACATTGGGGTGAACGTATACTTTTGAATTATGGTTTTCCCGGGATATATGCTTAGGAGTGGGATTGCTGGGTCATATGGTAGCTCTATTTTTAGTTTTTTAAGGAATCTCCGTACTATTCTCCGTAGTGGCTGTACCAATTTATACTCCCACCAGCAGTGTAGGAGGGTTCCCTTTTCTCCACACCCTCTCCAGCATTTGTTGTTTGTAGATTTTTTGATAATGGCCATTCTACTGGTGTGAGGTGATACCTCACTGTAGTTTTGATTTGCGTTTCTCTAATAATTAGTGATGTTGACCATCTTTTCATGTGTCTCTTGGCCATCTGTATATCTTCTTTGGTGAAAAGTCTATTTAGATCTTCGGCTAAAATTATTAAATTAAAAAAATTCTCGGCACCCTCCTCTACCCTATTATACTGCCCCATCCCTCCTTCACCTGGAAGACTTATTAAATAAAGCCCAAACACCTTCGATGAGGGCATTCAAAACCTTCATGCTCTGCCTGGTCCCTGCATACCTGTCTGGCCCCATCAATCCCACATCCTTCTATCTAATGAAATGTCATAAACGAGGGCGTGGGCTTTGCCCTGCACACACCTGGGCTGGAACCCACGTCCTCCACTTTCCAGCTGCCTGAACTTAAGAGGATTAACTACCATCAACATTATAAGAGATCAATCACACAGTGGGAAACTATTTTGAACAAAAACAGCAGTGTATCCTAGTCATATGAATAGTCTGTCCATGTTTCTTTTATTCATTTAACCAGTGTTTACTAAGTGTCTATGAATGTGCCAGGACTGCAGCACCCAGGTTTTAAGATGTTAATATCATATTCTTTGTCTCAGGAAGTCCCCATTAATACAAAGAAATCCCCATTAATATATAGAAATAAAAGAAAAGCCATACCAATTTAAGTGTCTGCCAAGAGAGTATTAGAATGCAATCTTACAGTTTACTTATTAGCAGTGAATTTCATTGTCAAAATGTTTGCCCATCTGATATGCAAGATAGTGTTTTGTTTTGACTCACATTTATTAGACTATGAATGAGTTTTCATAATTATCATCCATTGGTTTTTCTTAGAATTACCACTTCATGCACATAATATCTGCACATCATAGCCTTCTGACTATTACTTACATTTAAAAATTCTGTTTTATTCATACTGCGTTGACTAAGGCCCCCAGCACAGTGTTCAAGATCTGGGGTATCCTTCCCTTGTAACTGTCTAGAAAGGAAGTGCTTATGATAAGTTGCCATTGAAAATGATGCTTGTTCCAGGGCTCCTTTAGTTGTGGCTCGCCGGCTCCATAGTTGCAGCATGTGGAGCCCGCCTGCCCAACTAAGGATCCCACAGGCCGCAACTAAGACCTGGTGCAACCAAATAAATAAATATTTTTTAAAAAATGATGCTTGCTCTATGTTTGGGGATGATTTTTGTTATTAGGTTAAGACTGTTTTCTTATATTTCTTGTAATGTAAGAGTTGTTTACTCAACATGAGTAGTGGTTTTATTCAGTGCTTTTCTGAATCTACTATAAATTATACTAAATTATATTTTTTCTGTTAATTTGTTAGTGTGGTGTAGACATTTACAGATGTAGCACCATTTTTGCATTCCCAGAAAAAATCTAAGTTGGGTTGATATTCAGTGGTTTTCTAGGCTTTATGGCTGTGTAAAGTTGGGATTATCTGTTCTTGAAGGTTTGGAAAAATTCAACTCTAAGGCTATCCATGTCTCTAAAACTATCTGGGATAGTGTCTTTTGGGGCATTCGATTATTTTACCAACAATTCAATTTATTTAGTGATTATAGGTTTATTCGCATATTCTGCATTTTATTAATAAAATATATTTTATTAATGTATTGGTAAATATTTTCTAGAAAGCTGCACATTTCTTCTAAGTTTTCAAATGTATTGATATAAAGTTCTTCAGAATATTTTGTGTCAGTAGTTAAGCCTCTTTTCCATTCCTAATATCTTCATTTTTTTCTTTCTTTTCTTCACTTTTTCTTTCTTTTTTCTCTTGTTCATTCTTGTTGGAGTTATTTTGTTGTTGTTTGTTTGTTTTTTTTCTATTTAATAGCCTTTCTAAAGACCCATCTTTAGATCTCTATATTCATTTTAGTTACTTTGGCTCTTGATATTACTATTCCTTTCTTCTATTTTCTTTTTTATTTATTTCAATATTTCTTTCTTTTAATAAATGTGTTTAAGGCTATAAATTTACCTCCAAGAACCACTTTAGATACATCCCACAAATATTTGTATGTACTAGTGTCATGGTCCTTCATTCCAAATATTTCATAATTTTCATTGCTGTGCTATGATTTCCTCTTTAAACTATGATTTGTTTAGTGAATCTTTTATTTTTCAAAATGTATTTTAGTATTGTTTCCTAATTAAATTGAAATACCTTCTTTATTGATTATTCTTGTCATCATAATGTAAGGTCTCTCTTTTTACCTTGAATTTTTATATTTTCTATATTAATATCACTAAAACAATTTTCTTTCAGTTAGTACTTCCCTGGGATATGTTCTTCCAGCTCTTTATTGAAAATATTTATTTTTATTTTTTTTTTGCGGTACGCGGGCCTCTCACCGCCGTGGCCTCTCCTGCAGCGGAGCACAGGCTCAGGCCGCGCAGGCCCAGCGGCCATGGCTCACAGGCCCAGCCGCTCTGCAGCATGTGGGATCCTCCCAGATCGGGGCACGAACCCGTGTCCCCTGCATCAGCAAGCAGACTCTCAACCACTGCGCTACCAGGGAAGCCCTGAAAATATTTTTGATCCATTCTGCTTTAGTTGTATCTCTTATGAGGAACATATACATATATATTATTATATATATATTTAATCTGACTGATTTTCTGATTTTAATATGTAAGGTTCATCTATCATATTCTCTGCAATAATGGACACATTTGGCATTATGACTACCTTGCTTCCTGGCCCACTTTATCAACATTTATCTT
This sequence comes from Lipotes vexillifer, assembly GCF_000442215.2. NCBI lineage: Eukaryota > Metazoa > Chordata > Mammalia > Artiodactyla > Lipotidae > Lipotes > Lipotes vexillifer. Next base: position 1,037,527 of record NW_006777568.1, read on the forward strand.
TATTTTCTCTTTCTTTCTATTTTCTCTGAGGAATTCCTTTTTTCTTTTCTATATTTTTTATATTTTTTTCTGCTGGTTTGAAAGTTATAGATTGTATTTCTCTTTAAGTTTTGTTTAAAAATTACACAAACATATATGTTAGAGTTATTCCATGTCTCCATCAAACTCCTGAACAAGACTAAGTCTTTAGCTCATTTAAAGGACCCAATGACTAATGTCCTTTCCCTCCCACACCTTCCTAATCAAGGCTGTCTAAGGATGGTTCACCATACAAAGCACACATAATTATAATTTCTCATCGTCAATAATTAATTAAACTTACGGATGTATTTTATCAATATTTCTTGCACCCACCCCCTCCCTCTGGGCTTGCTTGTATATTTGCTGAAGTAAGACTCTTAGCAGCTCTTTCACTGAGTCTTTGAGTGGCAAGTTTTCAGCATTTGTTTATCTGAAAATATGTTTTTCCTTCACTCTTGAAAAAGATTTAGCTGGGTGTAGAATTCTGGGTTGACACATGTTCTTTCTCAGGACTTTGAAGATCATCCTCTGTCGTATTCGTGCTTCTTTTTGTTGAATCTTGCCTCTGCTCATTTTCAAGATTTCCATCTGGCTCCTTTTTTTCCATGGCTACTTAGTCCCGTTTCAAGTTTTCCTTTTGGTTTCATAATTTCTTGTCTTCTAAAACTAGGCTTTTTTTCTTTACATATTGAGGAATCAAAACATGCGTATTTTAAGGTCTCTTTCCTGTAAGTCCTGCTGTTCTAAGTCCACCTGGAGCAAACACTTCTTCCCACTGACCATCATGTCGCCTCTTTTCCTCAGCATATACGGTTTCTGCAAGTGATTCTTGGAATTTCGTGTTCGTGGCTCTCTCTCGAGAGAAGGGAGTTCTCTGCCTTCCCCCTGCCTTCCCCCCAGTCCAGGAGCTTGTCCCTTGTCACCATGTGGCCCCCCTGGACACAGGTGCAGCATGAGACTCGGGTCACTGTGGTCACCAGGGGCTGGCTCAGTTCTGGGCACAGGGCTGCATCTGTATGGTCCTTCCTTCCTCAGGCCCAAGCTTCACAGGGGGTGCAGCCATGGATATCACTGTCAGCAGCAGCTTTGCCCATCTCTCGTCATGAGTGGAAACCCCCTTCCTGCCCCAGTTCCCAGCGGGGACTCTGTGGAGAATGGTTAGGTGGTGACCTCCAGCAGCCCCCGCTCTGCCCACACAGGCGTCTGCAGCCTGAACCCATTTCACCTCCTGGCCTTCCTGTTCCCTTGGGTCCTAGGAGGCGTGGCCCTGCTTTTTTGTGTGCCTGTGTCTTTTATAATTTTTCTCCCTTCTACTTTGTCATTGTTATGTCTTTGGAAAAGCATGGGGCAGGGGTTCAAGCTGAACTTGAAGTGCTGTGGTTCAAAGTCCCAATTTTAATAACTACAGGTATTCTGTTCTGTTTCAGCCCTTATTTATTTCACTCTTCCTCTCCTTTCGTTTAATAACTTTTAAAATTATAAATAACTCTATATTGATTACATTTTATTTAATGTTTTGTCTATAGTCTAGGATCAATTTCTTAGGGGAGAAAAATAGCATGTCAACTGGTATAAACATTTTAAAAGGTACTTTGGTACATGGAATTTTTTTTTTCCAAAAAATACCAGGTGTGGGTGTGCATGGAGATTGTGTGTGCGTATGTGTGCGTGTAGGTGCACATATGTGTGTTCTAGGCTGAGAAAACTTTTGGTGACAAGGGGCAAAGCAGGAAAATGTGACCACTAGAACTCCTGTATGATGGGCTATGCATGAGGAAATGTGCATGGCATAAAAGCACACTTGCTATTTATTGACTAAATGGCTAAGCACAGAGACTGATGGGAAACCGGCCAGATGCACAGACAGGGATCACCATGCAGGACTCTGCAGACCAGGCTAAGGATTGTGAACTTCACACGCAGAGTAAGGTGTACCGTTTAAAGTAGCATCATGACGTGTCATATGTATATTTCACCCCTAAGCCTAGTCTAGTGGAGTCAGGGTTGAAAAGAGGGAGGCATGAAACATGAAAATCATGTAGGAGACGTTCATCCCTACAGGTAACAGGTGATGATGGTAGTCAGATGGCTGGTGGTGGGGGGGGAGTGAAGAGAGTGAATTCAGAGACCTTTGGAGACTCAACGTCCCAGAACTTGTTTGCTTGAATGAAGTCAGTGGAGGGGAGGGAGGGAACAGATTTCTGATGTGTCTGGTGGGTCACAGAGAGGAAGACGTCATGAGGGGTAGAAACAGATTTTAGTGGAAGATGATGAGTTCTATGTGGGACAATTGAGTTTTGAGATTAAGGGGAAATACTGAGTAGCATATGATTCCATGGGTATAAAATTAAGAAATGTAGCCTGGGCTGGGACATCTGTGGCTTTCAAAGCCATGGACCTGAGATGCCATGGATTGTTTTGAGCGGGGAAGAGGGAAGGGCTAGGCTTGATCCTGCAGGAACTCTTGGGAATCGGGAGGGCAGCCTGGCAAGGAGGTAGTTGGTGTTCCAGAAACAGGGCAGAGAGAAGGCTGCCCTGAATTCGATTCTGCTGAGAAGTCAGCAACAGGCTGGAAAAATGTGCCTGCACTTAGGGATCCAGGGGCCATCAGTGACTTTAGCAAAAACTTTGTTGATGGATAAAGAAGATGTGGTATGTATATACGAAGGAATATTAAAAAGAATGAAATAATGCCATTTGCAGCAACATGGATGGACATGGAGACTATCACACTAAGTAAATCAGACAAAGACAAATATCATATGAGATCACTTATATGCAGAATCTTAAAAAAATGATACAAATGAACTTATTTACAAAACAGAATCAGACTCACAGACTTAGAGAACGAATTTATGGTTACCGGGGCTGTGGGGGAAGGGTCAGGGAGAGGGATAAATTGGGAGTTTGGGATTGACATGTACATACGGCTATATTTAAAATAGATAACCAACAAGGAGCTACTGTAAAGCAAAACAAAACAAAACTTTGGAAGAGTGGAAACCAGATAAGGTGGGTGGAAGAGAGGATGATGAAACAGCGGAGAAAGGGAATAAAGAAAGAACTCCAGAAGTCTGTCTGCAGAAGGTACAATACAGAGCCACGTCCCCAGCCTCCATGCAAGTGACCTTCAAGCTGAGCTCTCCCCACCCCTGCAGCTGCAGCCAACATTAACCCAACTGGAAGGAGGGAAGTGACTGGAAGCCTGTGTGGCTGGAGCCATGGTGGGGGGGGGGTCCAGGTGTGGTACAAACAGAGGTCGGTCCAGTGAAATCACTAAACATTTTAAGCTCACACAGATGATAATTACACGGACACCATTTAGTTTTGTTCCTCGTTAGTCAGACGAGAGAAAAAACTGAGTTATCGCAGCTCTAATCCTTTGAGAGCCTGGCATACCTCTTGGAGGAAAATCATGGTCCAGCAAGAAGGAACCGTTTGCGATGCAGCAGGGCCAGCAGACACACCCAGGGCTGGGTGGCAGCAGGAGGGCAGGGCAAGGCGTCCCTTTGTGCCTCCATGATGGAAGCTCTGGACACAGATACAAAGGAATGCAAATTAGTGGCAGAGGAAAAATGACTCTGGCGCTCACCAGTATCCTGGGTACAGGATGAGGTCTCCATCCAGTGGAAGCTCCCTGCTCCGGCCATGCACTACCCTCCCTGCCAACCCCCCACCCCGGGCTCCTCCAGCCCAGGGAATGGTCAGCCAAGAAATATATGTAAGCTGTAAATCAAAAGCATAAAATATATGAATGAAGAGAAAATGCACTTTGGCTGTAAGAAGAGACATCTGTTGGGCTCCATATAATATAATTAACAACTGGAACCAAGTTGGAGCAAAGGATGGTTGGTGCCCCCTTGGGAAAATGCCCCTTGTTTGTCGGGCTGACCTCTTGAAGCCTTGGGAGGAAATTTACAGGATCACCTGAGACCAGCGGGAAGTAAAACACTCACGCCTGGTGGAGGTGATAGTCAGGGCTCCAGAATGTTCACTTTGTGGCAGAGGAATGAGAAAGCTGCGGGTTTACTTTCTTAGAAAGAGCAGCCTATCTTTTCTACTAAGTATTCTCTTTCCTTGATTGGATTTTTCATGGTCCCTTTCTCCTAGTGTTTTCAGGAGAAATAGACCGTACGTTTGCTGAGATCCTGCTCTGGGCCATACCTCCTCTTGTCTGATGGATTCAGAATCACAGCATGACACCAGGGAGGCCGGCGCGACCCTTAGACACATAATTTATTTTTATTTTAAAGGAAGAAACTGCTAGAAGAGTAGTTAGTCGATTTGCAAGGAGTCTCCCAGCTCATCTGAGAAGGAGCCTCAGCCCACACTCAGGCCCCCAACCCTAGAGCCCAGCACCTCAAACAGCAGCCCCCAAGGAAAAGGCACCTCAGGCCACGTGGGGCCCTTCTCCTTGTGTAGGAGAGTTACACCCACCCCCTGAAGGAAGCATACCCCTTTCACACTTAAATCCGATCTGGGGAGTCAAAAGCCTAGGCTTTGTCCTTACTGCTCTAGAGTGCACGTGGGTTTTGAATCAATTCGGGGAAACAGCTTTTGCTCAGTTGAAATGACTGGTGTTCTCTTCAGAATAAACAGAAGCCTGTGGATAGATTTCATCTTCTACTTTTCTAGGGGAGTTTTGGAGGAAAATATCTCTTTGTGGGAAGGAAGTTGTAAGAGGATGTGGTCTCTGTCTCCGTGTTCCTTCTCCCTCCATAAAACAACCTGGTAACCTATTAGCTTAGTGAGTCAGAAGCCAGCGTTTCTGGTGCATTTCTGACTTTTCATTTTGTCATATCACGGTGGCCCTGGAGGGTAAAACATAGATACATGGACACAGAAATATATACAACATATAAATATATGAAACATATACACATAGATGTTTCATATATGAAATTTATGTTGTTTTTGTCATTATAGCCTCTTAAAATTTTAGCTTACGTGTAATTTGAGATTGACATTGACTGACAATATTTTGAATGTCCTTCAGTGTCATGACATTAATTCCTTGTATTTCTACGGTGCCTTCACATCATTTGATGCCCAGCAAAACTCTCTCCTACCCCCGGATTTAGGGTCCCTTATGCTCGTGCCCTCATCCAATTGGGAGCTGACCACTTCCCTTGGCTTCAACAAAGATCAGTTGCTCAAGTCTCAGAAACTTCTGCTCTGCCAGGTCCAGGCTCCGGCCTCTGGTCCCCAGGCAGGCACTCCCACCTGGGGGTCCTGTAGATGCCTCACATCCTGTGTCCAAAACCAGACGTGTGCTTCCCAACCTGCATCAATCCCCCACACACACAGTTCTCGGCGCCATTGTCCACCTGGTCACCCAAATCAGAAACTTGGGAGACAGCGTAACCTCTGTCTTTTCTTCTCACTCCCTGTGTACTATTAGCCCACACATACCCACGGGGGTGGCATCCCACAGGTAGGTAGTTTATCCAGAGTTGGCCACCTCCTTCTCCTTAGTCACTCTGCCCCATGGTTGGTGGAGTAACTATGTACCCGTCCTCCAAGATAGAAGTCTAAGAGTCATCCTTGATCTCCATTCTTCCTTAGGTCCCAGTGATGTCCCACTTCTATAAAATCTTCTCGAATCAGAACTGTGCTAGTTCCTGCCTAGACCACTGCCAGACCTCTTCACACCAGTCTGCACCCAGATTTTCCCCTTAAACCCAGCTAATATAAAATTCTTTGAAATCTTTGTGTGACACCTTGGCCACCTACAAGGAAATGTGACCAGCTCCTTCGTATATGATCCATCGTCTTCCCCAACCTGCTCTGTTTCTCCATCTTTGTCTCTCGCCGCACACTGCTTTCAACGACACCAACAGCTCCAAGTGCTTTGAACAAACCATGCCACCTTCTTTGCAGGCTCTTAGGCTGGGTGTGTCTTTAATACACACCCGGCCAGCTGGCGAACTCCTACTCATCACTTGCCGCAGCTACGATGCCACCCTGCCGCCCACCTCTCTGAGACGAACATGTCCCCGTGCACATCTCAATCGTTTCACCTACACATTGATTCCTAAATCAGTTTCTTCTTATCCCTGTCTCCCTACAAGGGCAGTGAGCCCTTTGGGGCAGTATTTTCATCATTTTCGTATCTCACGGCCCAAATCAGTGTTTGGTATATAGTAAACATAAGTAAATACTCACTGAATGAATGAATAAATGAATACAGGGTGTTTTCCAGGCATGGCTCAATCCAGACGCCTTACCGTGGGCAGCAAAGCCACACTGAGCTGGTCTCTGCTGGCATTTTCAGCTCATCTCCCCCCCGACTCTCCCAAATCTATCCTACTTTGCCAGCAACTGAATGGTCCTTCCCTCTTATATTTTCTCCCTCAGTAATCTCATCCCCAGCCTTGGCTTTGATTTCCACCTATTCTTGGATGAGTCTCAAAGGTACATCTCTAGCCAGACTTCTCCTCTGAGCTCCACATCTGTTTAGCCAGCTGCCAGTGTGGAACTCTCACTGGTACCTACAAGTCAATGTGCCTCACCCCTGAACTGTCCTCCTCCAGGCTCCCCTCTTCAGTAAGTGGTACCACCATCTGTTCCTGGGAACAAGGAGAAACAGGAGTTGTTCTGAGCCCCTTTCTCTAAATCCCCCCTCACCCATCTCCAATCCGTCACCAACGCTGCAAGAATTTGCCTTGTTTATTCCTCCAACAGATATTTATTAGACACCAGTTATCTGCTGGACTCTTTTGGGCCTTGGAAATTCAATGGGGAAAAAGACAAGCAAGGCCCCGACCTCCTGGAGTTTTTTACATGAGGGATAAAACCGTTAACAAATACGTACACAGCCCAGTGGTCATGAACACTATCAATATAGTGAAATATGATAGTGATGGAGGGAAAGGGCAGTGTGGGAAAAGCTGTTCATCGCCCACCCGATATCCACTTTCCTCTTTACTAATAAAAAACCTGATTTTATTTGAGGCAACAATGTGCTTAGCCAAAACTCAGCAACAAAATTAAAAATAACTTTATATCCAGCCCGCCCACCACTAGATTGGTCATGTGACACAAGTCTGGTCAAAGAGACCTAAGAGTTGGTAAGTCGGGGATGTCTGAGAACTGTCTGCTGTCCAGATGGAGGTGGTGTCCCCTTCCTGCTCTGGCTTCCGTCTTCCTCCCTGGAATGGGAACAAGAGGTTTAAACTGAGGTAGCCTCAGGTCTACATGAGCAACAGAGGGGATGAAAGTTCTCGCCAAGGGTGGCAGAACTGAAGGGAGAAGCGGCCCAGACAGGTGCCTTGTAAGGGTGTGGAGCCACTGGCCCAGCCCCGGGATGGTGGTCTCCAAACCGTCTTGCTTTGTGAGAAGCACACATCCCATCCCCATTTGGTGGAGCCTCTATAAAGGGTCTGTGTTACCTGCAGTCTCGTGCAATCTCAGGAGGATGGGGAGAGCGCCTCCCAGGTGCCCACGAGGCCCACCTACCTGTCTCCTTGTCCACGTCACGATGCACCACGGAGGGCCTCCCACCTGGTGAACCAGTGTCCACACTGACCTCCTGTAATCCCTCCACCACGCCACAGTCAGAAGGATCGCTCCAAATGCCAATTTGATTGATCTTGTGCTCTCCGTCTCCGAGCCCTCCAGCCTCACTTGACTCCACGCTCAGCTCCCGGCCTCCCTGGCCTCTTCCCAGCTCTCATCCTGACCTCATTGCCTAATCTGGCCTCTTCTCCCCTCTCAACTAAGTCCAGCTCATTTCAGAAACAGTAGAGATTGCGTCTGTCTCCTCTGATAATCCCAGAACTTAGCTTGATGCCCGGCACCCGGAATATTTGTGGTGCAAATGCATGAACGAGTAGATGAAGGCTTGGGCTCTTCTCCTGAGGCCGTTCCCTTTGCCTCTCATTTGTTTCTCCTCCTGGGCAACTACGACTCATCTTTTAAGATTTAGAGAATCAGTAGATGGCGTTTTGACAAATTAAGATAAAGTTAGCACACCATCAGTGCAGGTTCTGACAGAGTAAGTCCTCAACAAAAGTCCACCATCAAGGTAGCCATTACTTTTGCTTTGAGTCCATTCTCTCTGGGAAGAATTAGGTCTTTCAGCTTTTGTGTTTCCACAATTCCTGGTCTATACACATATGTGTAGAGTGTATATACATCAAGAAATGTTTACAGAAGCACACCATCCCTCTGTCCACCGGACTGTGAATCCCTCTAAGAGATGAAATCGTATTGCGTTGACTTGGTCCCGCATCAGCTTTTCCAGCACCTCAAACATGTTTTAAAATCATCAGAGTCAATCAATTTTAGCAAGAAGAAGACTGTAGCTTGGAAATACTGGGGAAAAAGCTGAGAAAAGCAAGGCATCAGCCTCAAGCCGAGGAGGACCAGTCAAGGCCAGTCCTTGTCTCTGGACCTCGATGCACCAACCTTCCAGTTTCCATATTTTTAAGAAGTATAATGACTAATGTATAGCAATTCTAGGTTTTTACACAAAAATCTCTATCTTCATCATGTCTCCCTGGAAGATAATGAACATTTTTGCCTCTCAGTGAGCTCAATCTTTTGTAATTATAGAAAGAATTAAATTACTGATTTATCTGAAAACATACTTTTTCCCAATGGTATCAATTCTCCAATTAGTCACAATCCTTTGAAAATAATCCTGGCATGGCTGGCGTAAGACAGAAGTCATTGCGAAATCCAAAGAGACCATGGTTTCTCTAATTTCTATCTACTGGGTATGAGCATCTTTCACTCAACAGAAATCCACTTAACAGGATTCAGAGCAGGGGGAGTTGAGGAGTCCGGCCACCTGGTGGAACAGCCTTCCTTGGCCTGCGGGCACCATGGAGGCTCGTCCTGCCATCTTGAGCTCACCTCCGCATCCCAGCTGCCGGCGCCAGTTTGAACGGCTCACTCCTGTTTCCCAATGAGTTCTGACTAAACGCCATCAACCATATGACAGGGTCTAACAGATATCAGCACTCTGCCAGGTTCAATAAACACCTTTTTCAGGGTAATGGTCCTTAATGAGGATACCAGCCATCAGTTAGGTTGGGAACACACTGTAATTATGACTGGGCAAAGATGTCTGGAAAGAGACCTGCACGTGTAAGGGTTGGAACAAGGTGGGGGAGGGGAGCTCATAAAAAAAATCGCCTTCTCGACTTAGTGCTGGTGGGAGAAAAAAAAAAAACAACTCAAGTTTCAGGGATTATTTCCAAAACAATGTCAACAATTTATCGACGGATCTAGGGGTTAAATAGTCACTCATGTAATCCCTGCCAAGTTTTATGTATCTATAATTAAGTCAATGAGAGACTCGGAAAGTTGCTTGTTGGAGCACTTGGCTAAATTGGATATATTACACGGAGCGAGGAACACCTTCCATCAAAATAATCCTTTAGGGTCTGCCATGAATGTCATGGACGTTTCCATCATAGCAGCTGAGACAGCCTTTGCCCCCAAGGATCTCAATATATTATGGCTGTGTTTGTGTATAGCTTATCTCCCCAATTATAAGACTGAAAGTATTAGACATCACCTGAAAGGTGCAGAAAAATGGTCTTTCGGGGCTTGGAGGAGGGCAAGGTCCCTTTTGGCTAGGAGGGGCAGGAGCGGTTCCGGGGAGGAGGTTACGTTTCGTTTCATTTATTCGTTCAAGGCTAATTTGTTGAGTACACTCCTGTTCCTGCTAGCCCTGGAGATGCAGAGGCATTGGGCCCTGCCCGAAGATGACAGAGTGGACTGCAGGAGAATTAATAGACAGGTCTTGAAGGAAGGCGAGGATTCTGACAGGTGAGGGAGGGGGGCGGGGGAAGAGTGATCCATAAATTGACACAGGCTGAGTGACTGGGGTGAGGACAGCATGGACGTTTAGGAAGTTGTCAGTATTGAATAAAAGAACATCACTTTTACGTTTGGTAGTGTATATATGTCCATGCCACTCTCTCACTACCAAACGCAAAATTGCTAGCTAGTGGGAAGCAGCCGCATAGCACAGGGAGTCAGCTCGGTGCTTTGTGACCACCTAGAGGGGTGGGATAGGGAGGGTGGGAGGGAGACGCAAGAGGGAAGAGATATGGGAACATACGTATATGCATAACGGATTCACTTTGTTATAAGGCAGAAACTAACACACCATTGTAAAGCAATTATACTCCAATAAAGATGTTAACAAAACAAAAACACATCACTTTTATTGAGCACCTACTGTGTGCCACACACTGCCACAGACTTTACATAATTTGACTTGCTCATGCCCGCAGTAACCCTCAGAGGTACGAACTCTTTTCAGACACAAACAGAAGCTTAGGGAACTTAATTCACCGCAATTCTCACAGCTACTTAATTCACCGCAATTCTCACAGCTACTAATTCACCGCAATTCTCACAGTGAGGGGAATTCGTTCCCGGGTCTTTCTTCTACCTCTACAGGTTGCCTAGAATACAGAGTATATAGAAGGAAAAAGGCAACTAAGAAGGAAGGCTGGGCTGTAGGGGACTTGGAATGCCAGCTGAGGAAACTGCTGAATTTAACTCTGAATTTAAGTCCAATCAGATGAGTGACATGTTGGGTAGAAAGATTAATCCAGCAGAAAAATAATGGCAATAAACTGGGGAGGGGCGTTGGGAATAAAACTGGGGGCAGGAGGCAGGGACAGCTGAGGTGATGGGTGAGGAAGGCTTACAGGGGTCCCAGGGCTTTGCAAGATTCCCACACAAGAGGGTCCCCAAATCTTAACGCTCAGCTGGGCAGTGAAGGTCGTTCTGACTACAGACGTGGGTCTATGGGCGCTCCAGATGGGGGCTGCCCCTGGTTGAGGGCTGGACCAGTCTTCCTCTGGAACCTCTTTCTAGAACTACGATTCTCTAACAGAATCCACTGTAGTCTGCTCCAGGTCCTGTATTTGTGTTGCCACAGTGAAATATCAGGCTGGCTTCCCTTGACTCCTAGTGTGTGCACCTGGACCTCCTTCCAACGCTGTGTACATTCAGGAGATGGCACTGGTTTTAATATTAATCAAAGAAGTGCGTAATTAGGAAAATAAATCTGCTGCAAAAAATGTCATGCAGTAGATTCCAAACTGCAAGAGTCCTTCCTGGGATATGAAGTGAAAGGGAACAATGTCCAACACAGAATCCTTGCCTGGTTTAGGCTGCTCAACCTTGGCCTGATGAAATAATCTTCAACTGGACACAGGCCACTACTCAATACTTTGTGAAGACATACGTACAATAGTTTAATCTCCACATTTTTTTAATACAGACATTTTAAATCAGAGTCAATGTTAACACAGTTTCACAAAAGAAAACAATATCAGTTATCGATTACCGCAGACTTTACAATTTGGGTGACTCCATAATACAGAAAATAGTTACAGCACATGTCCCACTGTGACAATTTTCTGTGCCAAGTCGGCAATGGCCATCTAGTTAAAGGTGATGAAGGGAGACTCCCCTTTCCAGCCACATGCTAATTTGACTTTGAAATCAGCATATTTCCTGGGTGCGAATGTGTGCCGAAAACAGGGAATGTCACCTTTTAAGAGAATCTTAGCGTGGTGCTCACAAGAAATTGCTTCTTGACAGAATGTTCCCACCAATCTTATCAATGATGCTATGAAACATATCGATTTTTTAAAAATGAGCTGTTTCTTACTGAAGGCATATCCATTGTTAACTTTTTCTTTTACTTAGGGACTCTGAAAATGGTTTTCCTTATCCTAACACAGGGAAATTAATTTTCTTTTCATACTTCCACAGGAAAAACTCACCTATTGGGTAAACCTTGCGATTTCTCTTAATTATTTTTGACGTCACACTGATTATTATTATATTTCACTACGTTAAAGAGCAAAATACGTTTCTGCAAAACAAGAAGCATTAACTTGATGTGAACAGAAATAGTCATGCATTTTTTGTGCTCCTAGCTGCTAGAGAAGTCAGATTGAGAAGGAAAATGTTTAAGTAATTTAAGGAAAAAAACGTTTAATTATCAAGATTTCTGAAAAAGATGATAATGTGCTCAGTATGGCACCTAAAGGACGGAGATTGATTTCTTTCTGAAGCAGATATCCAGAACTAAACATCAAGGGCAATTAAAAAATGGTGGGTCTTTTGTAAATTACTCCCAGAAGAAATCTTGGAAATCTTTCATTTTAGTCATTTCGGTCCAGTGAACCATAAAGCCATTATGAAGGAACAAAAATACTAGGGAGAAAATTGAAATACAACAGTAATTAACAATATGAATGTATCAAAATAAAAATGAATCGGAGAGACAATGGTCATCCCATATGCAACATAAAATGAAAACATTAGCATCTTACCAAAAGCAAATCTAAAAGACACTCAAGGCAAACATGGATCATATCAGGCGCTGTTTTCCAATATTGAAACTGAAAGATTATTTGTACCGTCTCTCAAAATGCACAATGAAGGTGTCTTCAAAGGTTTGCTTTTCTCATTTTTTGAAATGCTTCCTAGTTTTTCTAAAGTACATTAAGTACATAGAGTACACTAAGCATAAGGTACATTTTCTATTTACTTTAGAATCAGAGTTAATAACCCCCATCTTAGAATTTCACTTTTTACTTCCATATGCTAAATGCCAACAAAGAATAATAGAGGAAAACCATGGGAAATGTGCTGCTATCACAAACACAGATTTCCCTGTGGGTTCTCTAATACTTTACAGACAAATGTTAAAGATTTATTGCACACGAACATCAAACATGGTTTTACTACAGTTCTCATTTGGATCAAATTGACACATTTTACATTCATTTTAGCCCTAATGAGATTCTTTCACTACACATTATATTCTGAGTGACCCCGGACATTAAATTTGTGGCATGGAACAAACCCACTGATATAACAAAGCCCTATTCTTGCTGGTTTCTTAATTTACAAAAGAGAGAAAACAGTTTAGCAAAATCATAAATCTTGAACAAATGAATGTATTAATCGGTACTCAACAGAGAATACAAATACTATGTAGATAGGTTGTGTTATGCATGAGATTCATTTGCGGCATTGATGGCTAAACTCTCCTAGACTTGGATTATAATCTGAATATTCAACAGCTCAGGCATATTTCATGATTCCAATCGAGGGAGTTGGTAAAGACAAGTTACAGTCTTAACAAGGATGGAAAATTAGATTTGCAATTCATTTTTAAATCATTGCTAACGGGCTGCCACGATTCCATATTTACTTTGGTCCACAATTAACTTGTTTTTAAAACTCAGTCCTATAAAATATTCTTGTTGCTTAATCCTTGCATTAAGGAGTGAGATGGAAGTTGGTACCACAGCAGCTATAGCGCTGCCCCTTTAGGAATGAGGAGGTGACCTTGAAAAGAGGTGGAAGGAAACTCCAAAATGTTAATTGAAATGATTACTGCTTTTTGAGGTGCTTATCGTGTTTACTGCTAAGGTGCTACTCCCTTCTGCGTAATTAGGGATAATTTTACTTACTTTCAAGTCTGTAATTTTAAATATCACAAAGTTTTATCTGCCAGCATGAAGTAATTCATTATTGGCTGGTACATAGTGCTTGATGTCTTAATCAATATACGCAACGTCCACAAATCCCTTATAATTTATCTAGAGGTCTTATAAATCTTTTAGAGTGGCAGGTTGTGCCTGGTACACGAATTTTTTTTTTTTTTTTTTTGGATGACATTTCAGCATCATTCTAGGTTTTTGATGTGGGGAAAGATTTTAACTTAATCTCTCCTTTTACATTTCTTTATGTTTGAGATTTTACAGGCGAGCAATACTGTCAAAATAAACTTCTGTGAAGTCTCCCCTATTTGGAAACAAAGAACTCCTGTCACTTAATCCAAAAACAAACAAAACCAAACCAAAAACCAACCCCAAAAAACCTAAAAATATTTTACACCCTGTAAAAAATAAATGCCTTATAAGTAACTGACGTACTTTAAATCTATGTCATCTGTGCTTTTAGCTGTTGCTAAAAATTTACATATGTAAACAAATTTCATGTTAAGATTAATTATTGAAGGTGTTAAGGCGTTTATGTTCAGTTGACATAATCAAGGTTTCTATGCATGATTATGATACTTTAAATTTGTCTAAATTTTCCTGCAAAATCTTGTACTTAAAAGAAAAGGTTTTCTCAGTGTAAAGCAGAGAAATGTCTAAGCTAGGTTTTTGGGGTTTTTTTAAATTTATAGTAAATTGTGATTTTTTTTTTTCTGTTAAGTAAACTGAAAAAAGACTGAGGAAAAAAAAAAAAGCTGTGAAGGTTAATTTTCTCAGTGTAGATCCGGAAAATAGTGATTAGGTTAAGACACACTACTGGTACATGATTTTAATTAAATTGCAACAGGAAAACGTTTAGTACTAATATCAAAGGGCATCTTCAACTGATTATTATTTTTTAGCTCAGTGATTTGCTTGAAGATTCGGCTAGAAACCATCCTTAGAAATATCAAGGGGCAATTTAAAGGTGGGTAGCTAGTGTCCCTCAGAATATCATCCTGTCTCTGTTTAGAATAGCGTGAGAGCAACATTCAAAATACATTATTCTAGAACAGGTTAACACTCACTGACTCTACAGAGAATCAAGCTATTACTCCTCTAGAATAAATACGAACTGGGATGAGTTCATGCCCTCAGCAGAGCCCAGTTGCGTGGATTCTTCCCCAAGGATGCGGGACCATCCTTAGTGGCCCAATAGAGTTCACAACCCTCCCCGAGAACTTCCTGAACCTGGCAAAACACTGTCCTAGATTAAGATCCCACACACGGGCTCCGAACAAGCCCATCAGCCCATTGGAGGAGCCCTCTAAAGCGTGCTAATGAAGCAACCACGGTGACTTCACACGATGCGCAGGTGGAGACGGGTTCCTCAGGGCCTGTGAAGCAGAGGTGTGGCCCTTGGTCCTCCTCACCGTCCTGCCTCAGGCTTTGTCTCCTTGAAGCTGCCGGTCCGGTCCCCAGACTTTCTCAGGATCAGCCGCGACGGCTTCCAAACTGGACCCCAGCTTCTGTCCTCCCAGCGTCCACTGTCCACGGGGCAGTCAAGGAGACACTTTCTTTCAGATGCATATCAGGTCATGTGATGCCTAAAAGGCTCCGTCACACCCAGAGCCAAGGCAAACACCCACAGGGCCCTGTGCCCTCATCCCACCTTGTCCCCGCACAGAGCCATCTTACCGTCTCCTTCCTGTTCCTCGGACAAGCCAAGCTGCTCCCCTGCCCTTCCCTGGTCCCACAGAGCACTCAGGTGTCCCCTGGACATTCAGATCCACAGAGGCTCCCCTGGCACTCTTGGTGATGGACCGTGGCTCATTCCTTGGCTTTTGGCCATCTCAATACTCAAGGCAATTGGTTGATCTGTGTCTTAGCTGGTGTTTGTCTCCAGACCTTCCCGACCCACCCATCCTTCCAGGGAGGGTCTCGGCTGTCTTATGCTCCACTCCACCCCTAAAACCTGGAAGAGATCTCCGAATGCGTGTGGATTCCAATACCCCAAGTCAGCACAGCTCGGGCTGAGGAGAGGGGTCCTGGCCAGCTCAGGCTGTTATTCCCCAGGGGTCCCCCTTCCTCCCTCTCCTGGGGTCTTCTCTCATATCTGCCAGTGGGAGCCTGCAAGGCCGGTTCCAATCTCCCCTCTTTTAAGAGGTGTTCTTGGCATTCCTCGAGCGATCGCTCCTGAAGACCTCCTAGGCACCTTCTCTAGGCCACAGCATCTTGGTGCTTGCCCTGAACTGGCAGTGGAAGCTGTGTCTGCACAAGTGGGCACCGGCGCTTGCCCTGTTGGTGGGTGAGCTCCCCACGGGACTTTACCCACAGTGGGAATCGGGGTGCCCTACATAGAACTGAAGCCAGGGCCCTGCATGGGGCTGAAGAGGGCAGAACTGGGCAACCTTTACAGGGGGTGGGGGGCTTTGAGTTGTTTGCCGAGCAGTAGGGAGGAGACCTTGACTCTGTGCCCTTGCTTGGTTCCCTGTCCCTGTGGCTTTCTCAACTCCATGGGCTGGTGGCTCTCAGGGCTGGATACTCAGTCCTAGCTGTGCCCCAGCATTTGCTGTAGACCCCATGAGGTCATGCCAACCGTCATGTCTTCCCACAGACCTGTCTGTGGACCATTTCTTCCGTGCTTGTTAATATCCTACTCCCTTTGTAGGG
>NW_006777568.1:1053776-1055682 GCF_000442215.2 Lipotes vexillifer
TAGGGAAAGTGATGTTAGCCCACCTCAAACTTTGTGGGATTTCACAGCTCCTTTTCCAACATAAGAGGCCACTGAAGGAATGTGGTGCCCTGATGCCAGGTGGTTTTGAGCTCAAATTTTCCTGCTATGATCAGCCAGTCCCCACTACCAAACATTGTTCTTGGAACAATAGTAATGTAAAGAAACTTCTGAAAAACCAACGATTGCGTATGCGGAATAAATTGATACATTTGGTGGGCTAGGGGATTCTGAGGAATCCAGCTTCTACTAGTAAAAATAATAATATTAACACTAATTCTGAGAGGGATGGGAGCAATCACAGTCACAGGAGCCCTGAGATACTATCCCCTTTTTATATATGAGCAATCAGGCTCTGAGGGGTCTAGGAACTGCTCAAGGCCACACTGCTGGAAGAGGCCAAGTTAAGATCTGCAGCCACATCTATGTGACTCCAGCACAAGTACCATCTTGTCAATTCAAGAGCCATCAGGAAATACCAAAGGAAATATTCTTTTAGAAAAACACTTAGGTTTTGAGGACAGTTTTATCTTTTCAGTTTTCCAAACTGTAGACCCCGAAACCCTTATCAGTGTGATGGCCATGGATTGGACACAAGAAAGTCCGGCTAGCTTATAACCAGGTTCATTTTTGAATCTCTGGTATGTTTGCTCAGAGCCAAAGGCCAGGGTAATTTATATGGTTGTTGGAAGTATTTTCCCTGAGGGGTTAATAAATATTCTGCAATGGCTGTTTTTTTTTGTTTTTTATTTTAATAAACTCTGAGATTGATTTGCTTCCAACTAGCTCCCTGCTTATCTTACTGGTTCACTGTTAATGGTCCCCTGGGAGCTGAGAAAGATTGGAGAACAGTGGTGAGTGTAAGAGACAGAGGGAAGTTTCAGAGGGATACGGTGATGACTTAGACCTTAGCTACTGAGAACACTTGGAGAAATAATACTTTGTGACCTGTCCTTGTTCAATTTCCCCTTTTTCCTCCCCCCCCAATCCTTACCACCACCATCAACCACAACCATGATATTCCTCAAGAATAAGACAGGAACATTGTTTTCCTACAAGGAAACTGACTTTCTCCTCTTAGGCGTGGTGAACTCTGTCCTTGGTAAATTTCAAGATTGACAGCGGCTTTCTAGATGACCGCCTTCCAGCCAGGAGCCATGGCTCAGTGGACGGCTCCAAGCATCTCTGTGTGTGAAGGATGAGACCCTTGGAAGGAGATTAAAAAAGAGTCTTTGAGCATTACAGCTGGAAAGGAGCCTTGGCATCATCCAAAGACAACCTCCTTGATCCTCAGAGAGAAACCAGAGTAGGGACTTATCCAGGGTCACAGGCCAAGACAAGTTGATTATTCTCTGCCCGTTAAAAATAGATGCTGATTCTTTTCCTGGGAGGTCTCGTCTGCCCCATGATTTTGAACACTCTGTATTCCAGTGACACCCAGGCACGTCCACCGTGGCCTCCAACAATGGCCGCCATGATTGGACTCCTGCCCACCCTCCAACTTCCTCTGCTCTGTGTCCTTTTTCCTTAACTTTAAGCATTCCGTTTGGTCTTTTCCACGCTCATGGAATTTCTCTCTAGACCTTCTGAGGGCTGGCTCTCTTCGTCATTCACATCTCAGACCTAGGGCTCCTTCCCATAGGGGTCCTCCCTGACCATCTTATCAAAAATCATGCCCTTGGGCTTCCCTGGTGAAGCAGTGGTTGAGGGTCCGCCTGCCGATGCAGGGGACACGGGTTCGTGCCCCGGTCCGGGAAGATCCCACATGCTGCAGAGCAGCTGGGCCCGTGAGCCATGGCCACTGGGCCTGCGCGTCTGGGGCCTGTGCTCCGCGGCGGGAGACGCCACAGCAGTGAGAGGCCCGCAGTACCGCAAAAAAAAAAAAAAA
>NW_006777568.1:1056924-1062126 GCF_000442215.2 Lipotes vexillifer
GGGGGCCCCCCCCCCCCGCCCCGCCAATTGCTGGTGTTTGCAGAAACTGTTGAAAACCTCTTAACAAAACATAGACTTTGATGCGAAAATGAAGTCAGCTCAGTGTGTGTTTGTGATACCCAAAGAATGGTCTTTCCTTTACATTAATTATTAAAATAAGTGTTTAAATTTTGTGATGGCACTATCTTTTCTTTTGTTTCTCTTTAATTTTTTTTGTTGTTGTTGTTCTAGAGTAGGTATTCAGGGCTCTGATCACTTCTGCCTGTCCTTTGTCTTTTGACTATTTGTGGGAGGCACAGCTCGGTGTTTTCTTCCCCCAGCTCTTGAAATACTAGTTGAAATGCCAAGACTTTTGTATGCAAATACAAACCAATAACTCTGATTGTTTTCCTTTTGCTTCAGAGTGAGGAGGTGCTGCCTTTCTCTCTGTGCTGTGTCAGAAAGACCTCGCTAATGAAGGGGATTTTCATGCAGGAAAAGAAATTGCTGTGGAAAGACAAGGGTTAAGATCAAAGGCCAGATGCACTCATTTGCAGCATATTTTCATGGGCTGAAACGGCCTCACATGATCTGTGACATTTGGCCACAATGGAGAGAATTTGGAGAGCGAGTGAGGTCAGGTGGGCGTCTTGGGAGAAAAACAGAGAGAAATACTATAAAATATGTGCAGTTAAGCGGAAAAGTCAGCATCTGCCAGCTTTTTGTTTTCTTTCTTGTTTGTTGGATTCACAGGAAATCGTGTGTGTGCACACGTGTGTGTGTGTGTGGGGGGGGGCTCTGAAAATGAGAGGAGACCGAAAACACACAGGACCTCTCAGAAAGGGGAGTGCAGGGAAGAGGCTGAAGAAACCCAGCGCCTCCTTTGAATGTGCAAATGCAAACCACGCAAACTGAAACCTCAAGGTGAAAAGTTTCGGGGTTTTGTTTTTTTCCCTCGGAGAGAACATGCTAAAAGAAAGGCAGCCCTGAATGGGTTGATGCCCCCAGACAGGTGACCCCCCGACAGGTCACCATCTCACTCCGCGTGGCTCCCGTGCACAGGTCCCAGGACGCCGCCCTCAGACTAGCAGGTCTCCGCAGTCAGGTGTGTGCAGAAGCGTCACGACAGAAGAAAGCCCTCCCCTGTGGGGTTGCCTGGCTCTACAGTAAGTAAATATACAACGTCAAGTGCCCAATGTCTCTTCCTTGTCTTTGGGTCTTTGTTTCCTTAATGATATTCCAGCTCACTATGGATGTAGCGGGAACACAGTGCAATGCAGCCCTCTCCGAGGCTGGTTTCTGCTTGTTCTGCATGGAGGCTGGGCTCCCTGGGAGCCCATGCTGAGATGGAGAGTGGTGGGGTGGCCATTTGTTAGTGATCGACCCCCTCTAGAAGGATGGAGAGGAAGCAGGACCGGGGAGGGGGCTAAGTGAATTGCAGTAGGGGCTGGACCGAACTGCAGCCACCCACGGCAGCTCTGAGCGTTGACTCTGTTACCCATCAGGGTTCTCGGCCTTCCTTAATCAATAGAAATTGATACGAGGCCAGACAAGAAGTTCAGGCAAGGCTCTGTTGGGGGCCCTGCTGCAGCCAGCGGGAGCGAGAACAAGCAATAGTCTCCCTTGCTGGCTCCCCGAGGCGGGCGGCGAGGGGAGGGGCGTGTGCAGGGGTCGGGCCGGAGCGGTGGTGGCGTAGATGGTCTGCCCCCGCCTTTGGTGGTGTTGAGCGCAGCGGGCATGCGCAGTTCCCTGCTTTTCTCCCGATACCGATGCCGTTTTTGCTCTCGGCTACTCAGAAGCGGCGGTTGGGTTTTTGGCTCTTTTTGTATCTTGTTGTCCATAACTTGCCCCAACTGTGCATGCACGCGGTTATTTTTAGTCCCTTATAGCTTCTCTGTATTTGGTTGCTTGAGGAGACCTTTGTCCAGGTGCAAGCATTGCAGCAGCGGGACCCAGGTGACAGGTCTCAATCTGTCTCAGGTCCAAGATAGTGGTCTCGTGTTGACTTACCGCCCTGCTGAGGCCCGGCTGCTGCGGCCATCCCAGGACCACAAAAGGCTCTCACCCTCGGTACCTCTCCTACCCCGTCTAGTGGCCCCCCTCCTCGGCTAGCACATCTGCTGGCCGTGAAGCTGGCCTGGTGCTATGACCCAGGCCACCATTCCTCAGAATACAGCTGCTTCTGTCCAGATGCTTCTCAGGCAGAGCTGGACACTCATCTATTTACCCTGACAGCTGGGCAAGGAAGCACCAGAGGTGCCCAAGGGGGTCGCTGGGGGCCACACTCCTCCTCCCCCACTGCTGCGTCACAGCAGACTGACCTTTTCTAGATGACCAGGCTCATTTCTCTTGCCAGGACGATGACCCTCTCCCCACCTGCTGGCCTCTAGGCACAAGGAACCCGAAGGGCCAAGTGGCGGCCACAACTTAGAGTTCAATGGGACTTTGCTGGGTCTCTCTGGGAAAGTAGGCCTCCTTTGGAGACCAAGACCCGAACCCTGCAGAGCACAGACAGACGTATGGGGACTCGATGCACAAAGTCTCCTGGCGGGTCGTGGGAGTGATGGCAAGCTGGGCCCCTCTCACCTCCATGGTTACTGACTCATGAATTCTTCCCACTGGGGACACAGCCCCTCGAAAATGTCCTTGCTTCCACGGGTCCCTGACACCCCATCCTCCTAGGACATCACCTCCTGGTCATCATTTCCTCGCACCAGTGCCCCACCAGGTTGGCAGCTTCTGGGTGGTTCTCTGCCTGATATTGTGGACCCCTCCCCCAATTCCTTTGCTGTGGAGTCAGTCCCTTGTGATATTCGGGGGATCAATGCCAGTGGGTCAAACCCTCTCGAACACTTGGGCAGTGGTGCTGCCTGAGGCCCTGTGGGCGAAAAAGCAAACCCATACCTAGAGCACGTGCCCCTTCCTGTAAGAATAAGTACATCTGCCCTTTGTCTTGGAAGGGACCCAGAGAAGTCAACTTGCCACCAAGTAATCTGCTGGTCTTCCTGAGGAAGAATGCCTTGTCAGGGCTGCGTGTCATCTCTGGTGCTGGCAGGTTGGACACTGGAGGCTGTAGTAGCTATAGTTCACCCTTGGTAAGAAGAACCTAAGCTCTTGGACTCACGTAGTCCCCATCCTGTGGCCACTCCATTCGGGACCCATCACGCCAACACTGGGGTGGCTGATGTCCACGGGCAGGTCACTGGCGTGCTTTGGAGTCTAGTGTCTCTACAGGAGTAGATGCTCTCGGGACAGTATTGCCTCATGACACGAAGACTTTCATGCTGTGCTTGCAGCCTTGTGCCCAGTGTCCGTGCCCCACGCCTCCTTGACTGGGCTCGTCCGCTCTTTCTGGCCATGGGCCAATTCTTCTCCAGCACAAAGAGGTGACCAGGCGTGCGGCCTGCACTTCTGCCCCTGGAGGATTTTCTGCTACCATGAGGGCCTTTCAAGGCCCCTCTTGGGCCAGCCTGCAGAGCAGACATCCTTGCCCATTTCAGCTTTGCACCCAGTAACCACGGTGAGCAATCAGGAAGCAAAGCTTACACTTTGCCCTGCTCCTCTGTCAGCTGCTCCTAAGGGATTGTCCGAGTGGCCAGAGGTGTGAGCCACGGGAAAGTGCTGGTGCGACAGCGGTGGACAGCTCAGGGTGAGGGCTACCTGCTCCTGCAGCCTGCGTGCACCCTTGCTCTCCAACCCTCAGCTCTGGCGGGCAGGGCATTGCTGGCACCCCGTCATCAGGCCATTCCTGTGGCCTTGGAGAACCATGTAGCCTGAAACCTCTTCACAATTTACATGTCAGCAGACGACTCTGCCTCAGAAATGTTGGAGAGGATCAGGGGGCGCTTCAGAAGTTTCCTCGTTGGGTCCTCTCAGGGCTGAAGCACCCCCAGATCACGGAGAGCCCAGTAGTGTGACCTCCTCCTCTCCTGGCTAGAGTCCCCTTAGCCCATGGATTCGTTTGCGAGGGCTGTCATGACAAGTCCCACAGACTGGATGGATGAAACAACACACGTTTATTTTCTCGCAAGTCTAGGGGCTGAAGTTCCAGATCAGGATGTCAGCAGGATTGGTTTCTTCTGAGGCCTCTCTCCTTGGCTTGCAGATGGCCGTCTTCCCCCTGTGTTGTCGTGTCTTTCCTCTGTGTGTGTGTCAGTATCCCAAACTCCTCTTCTGGTAAAAACACTGGTCATATTGGATTAGAGTCCACCCTAATGACCTCACTTTAACTTAATCACCTCTTTAAAGATTCTATCTCCAGGGGCTTCCCTGGTGGTCCAGTGGTTAAGACTTCACCTTCCAGTGCAGGGGGTGTGGGTTCCACCCCTGGTCAGGGAGCTAAGATCCCACATGCCTCACAGCCAAACAAACAAAACATAAGACAGAAGCTATATTGTAACAAATTCAATAAAGACTTTAAAAATGGTCCCCAAAATAAAAAATCTTCAAAAGACTCTATCTTCAGATGCAGTCACACTCTGAGGTGCTGCGGGTTAGGACCTCAACGTATGAATTTCGGGGAGCACAGTTCAGACCCTGACAGCTGGAAAGCCCCTTCAAGCTACGACTGATCTTTGTTTCTGGCTTCCATCCCGGGTGCTGTGCTTGAGAATATTCTCTTCCTTGCCTCCATCTTCCCCCTCCCTCCTCCCCTTAACCACACCTAGTGCCACATTCTCCTGCAGGTCATTGCCTGTGGAGAGGTTCAGATCTGGGGACACATTAATTGTCGTATGACTTGACCAGCAGGTGTGTAGCAGAGGTCAGCAAGAGGGTGAGACAACTACAGTGCTCGTGAGGGAGAGAGAGACATGTTCTTTGGTGCCCCAATGGCAGAACTAGGAATAATGGACAGACACTAGGAGCGGGTAGATCTTGGCCTGGGAAAGGGAGGGGATGCTCAACATCTTATTGAACCAGCAGTATAATGAGTGGATGCTTAGAAAGCGGATTCATCCCACCACTGAAGAGCTCCAGGAGGCCCTGGATTATGGCTTTGCCCTGGAAGAAAGCAGAAAAGAAATTCTAAAATTGGTTGAGAGGCTGAAGTGGAGGGTGATTGTGGGCTCCTGTGACCCGGTTTCTGGCCTTCCTCTTCCCTCACCTTCCCTACCCCCAGCTCTTTTTTTTTTTTTTTACGGTACGTGGGCCTCTCACTGTTGTGGCCTCTCCCGTGCAGGCTCAGTGGCCATGGCTCACGGGCCCAGCCGCTCTGCGGCATGT
>NW_006777568.1:1062144-1064529 GCF_000442215.2 Lipotes vexillifer
TGCATCGGCAGGCGGACCCTCAACCACTGCGCCACCAGGGAAGCCCCCTACCCCCAGCTCTTGCACACCTGGGCTCCTCACCTGCACTCCGGTCCCCTTACACTTGCTGGTTCTAAACTCAAACCTTGAGCTCATTCAACTGCAGTCAAACTCTCTGCCTCCTGCATCAAGGGGAATCCCTTGGAATGTTCCAGTTGCCCTTGGCTGTGGGGCAGAGATGGGAGCAAACTCTGATAGTTGCTGAGCTTTCTCATTCCAGCCTCCCACTCTGGGCTTGGTTACCTTCTCCGTGAATTTTTGAGACAATCTCCTAAATGGTTTCTCTCTCTCCAATTTTGTTATTCCGTGACCAGTCATAAATGCTACTGATCAATCTCTTAAATTTTAATTGAAAAATAAATACGTGCACATGCTGAGAAGAAGCCAAGCCACAGCAAAGGGCACGTCTGTACCATTTTCCCAGCGCCTCCTAGAGCAGAGACCCTGTTTCTGTTCCTTCCACAACCTTCTCTTCATTCCCTGCTTCAGACCTTCTTGCTGACATTCTGCCTTCTGAGTCAAAGCCCTAGAGGCCACTCTGACCAAGCAGAGGGAGGCGTTCGTCTCTCTGGGAGTTTTGATGGCAAACTGGGTCCCTCTGGGTGTTAAATCCCTCACCGTCCCTGAAATGGGCTGGAATCCCTGGTGCATGAGCAGAATGGTCTCTTGGCCTCACCTCTGCCCACCGACTGCATTCTCCCTCCTTTCCTGACACGTCAAAGACCCCGGTGCTCACAGCACCCTTTTCCGGGTCACCCTGCTTGGAACACCTTCATCTTGGGTTGCTGAACTCTGTGGAGGGGCTCTGCTGTCCCTCCTCCCCAGGGACCATGATGCCAGGTCTTCCTCTGCAGATGCTGTGCACACGTGATGTGCCCAGAAATGCTTGGGAAACGAGTGGATGCCCGCCGCCCTGCTCTTTGTATGATGCCCTGACCAAGCACGTCCACACTCCCGCCCACACCACCTCTTCATCGAGTGGATGAGGACGTGGGAGCTCAGGCCATTGAACTGGCAGCTAAAGTGACCTGGTGAGGATTCACGTGCGGGCCTGTGCCCGGGCACTCAGTGCAGTGGAGCAAACAGGTCACTTACAGGGACGGGATGAAAACCGCTCTGTGCCCTGACGGCAGCTTGGCCGCTCTAGCTGGGAGCCGACTTGGATGGTATTGCAGGCAGAGAGAAGGGGGAGACGGGGACAGGTGCGTCATCACCCACAGATCAACAATGGGGCACTTACTTGACTCTGAATCTTGGAGCCACAGAGGATGTCTGGAAGCATTTTGAACTCTGGAAACCAGACAGTGTTGCTGCAGCACCTGGGAGGCTGTGAGAAGAGGGCGTGAGGTAAGGACCACTGGACACTAGCTTCTCTGTGTCCGGGAAATAAGGATGGAGGACGGGAGAGTGGAGACAGATGGTCCTGCGGAGAGCCTGCCGGGCGCCCTCTGCCCAGGAGGTCAGACGTCACAGCATCAGCAGGGGAGTGAGCCACGGGCCCTGGCTGGAAATACCACACAGTGGGCTGAGTGCCCCTCCCAGGGCCCAGATTCTACTGGCTAATGGGGGAGTAGAGTCCACACCTGCATCTTCAGACTCAGAGGTGATGGGGCCCAGAAGAGGCCTGAAGCAGGGGATGTCATACCCCCGACAAAGACCCTCTCCTTGACCAAACCTTAGGCAGGCTTCTCTGAGCCCTGCTCTCAACCAGGCCGTGACCTTGGACCCCAACCACCCTTGGCCTGCAGAGCCTAGTCTTAGTAAGAATCCTGCTAAGTCAATTTAGCGAGAATCCCCACCCTTGGAATTTGGTCAAGTCTCTTCCTTTGATGCAGAAGTCTTGGGCCAGCACGAGCAAGTCTTCCTGCACCACTGGGTCCGTCTCCTGGTATCTTTCCATCCACTGACCCCCTCGCTCTGCTCCTTGGTTATAAACTCCCACTGTCTCTGCCGTTTTTGTAGTTGAGCCCGATCTCTCTCCCCTGTTGAAAGAGTCAACCATTATTGCAATAGTCTTGAATAAACTCTTTGCAGGTTTAACAAGTGTTTGAATAATTTCTTCTTTAATGACCCTCAGGAGGGATTTCAGGAAATGAGAGGCCACGTGGCAGGGGTGACTGTGAACCAGGGCACCAGAAACACTGAGCTGGTGAAAAGTGTGCACAGCACCCTGAGGCTGTTCTAACAATGTACCACAAGCCCAGTGGTGTCCTCCGCAGGAACTGATCCTCTCCCGGCTGGAGGTCAGATGTCCAACATCAAGGTGTCAGCACGGTGGTTCCTTCTGAGGGAGAATCTGTCTCTTGCTTCCCTTCCAGCTTCTGGTGGCTTCTGGCAATCCTCGGC
>NW_006777568.1:1064581-1067800 GCF_000442215.2 Lipotes vexillifer
GGCATTCCTTGGCTTGTAGACACATCACTGCAGTTTGTAAAATCACACGCTTGATTTTGAAAGGTGTAAAACACGAAGCCTGGGCGGATTCTGTACCACACAGGGCAGAGGCATGAGACCAGAACGGAAACACACAGAAGAGCTGGGCACCGCAGCGCAGCCTGAGGCGCTGTGTCCCACGCTAAGGCTGACTCCCAGCCTCACTGCACATCCGTGATGAATGCAGGCACATGAAGCCTAACAAGGGGCTGGGCTTGTAATCCAAGGATGCCTCCCTCCTCCCCCGCTGCCCATGGGTACACATATTGCGTCTAAAGCGGGCAAAACCAAAGTCGTGGTGCTCATATCAGCTGGCGTCATTTCAGGAAACAGTGTTTCAGGGCACCATGCAAAAGTCAACAGAGTTTCATCTCAGCAATAGCAGCATCCCTGAATCTCTGTAGCACTTTCCAGAATCCAATGGCCTTTCACTGAATGTCTTGTTTGAGCTTTGTCAAGCCCTAGGGGGGATCTCAGGGCTGGAGCCCTTCCTTCCTCCTGCGGGGGGATCTCAGGGCCCGACTTACATAAAAGACAAGAAGTGACTTGTTCAAGGACACAAGGCGATGGATCGAAGGTGTCCTGGCTCCGGGCTGCTATCACCTACATCTTATTCACAAAGATTCTAGGGCTCCTGGCAAGTTTAGGCCATTGGGAGAATAGTAAGTTCAGAAATCCTTCTTTCCTACAAGTGAAAAACGGTGGGTCAAACCTTTCTACATATGTATTTTTAAATTAATTTACCTAATTTTATTCTCATTCTATCTCTAGGTAGATCTAATTATAATCCAATAATGAAACAAATGGAAACTCTGTACTAGGTGCCAGCCACTGGGAGGCAGTTAATGTACATTATTTCTAGTCCTGACAGTAACTCAGAAATTGGGGTGGGAATATTCCCATTTAACAGGGCAGACAACAGAGGCTGGCTTAAGTCAGTTTCCCAATATACACTACTTACAAATGTCGGAGCTAGGATACAAATTAAGAAGTATTTCACTTAGATAGCTGTGATTTTCTGCTATGTTACACTTGAACTGGTGTGTAACTAAGGAGCTACGACCTTCAAATGACCCCCCAAATATCAACAACTATAAGATGAGCAATGCAAATTGTTTATGAGGGAAGAAACAGGATTCTAATTATTTAAGAAATGAAATCAAAGCTTATATCTGTGTTCACGTTCACTACTTGTAAATTGCTAAGAGAAAGGTTCCCCCACCCCCCAAAATAATAAAAGTTGCTTTAATCTTTATTTAAGGATGCAAAATAGTGTCATGATTGCAGCTTTGGACTCCAAGAAAGTAGTAGCGATCTTGTGAGTTTCAGCAAATTACTTTGCTTATTTATTTCGTTACCTGTAAAATGAAGAGAATCATGGTTCCCATCTCTTAGAGTGATTATAGGAATTAAGTGAAATAACACTTGCAGTAATATTTGGATGATTAGCAAGTATTGGGGAAGGTTGCTTATTTTTATTATATAGCTTCATATGCTGGAGGATTTCTACTTCAAGTACCTAAGATACGATATTTGAGAATTTTGAAATATTATAAATAAAAGAAGTTCCTTAAACCATTAATTATCTTTACTGAAATTACGAAATCATTAGAATTCTGATTAAAACATTATTGACAAACACTTTAGAAGAGAGACTGCAATATGGCAGCCAAGTATTTAATCTAATCAGCCAATGATTTCTGTTCATCCCACAATGTTCTAAAATTTTTAAACTGACATTTAAAGTTAGGAGCTTTTACATTAAAAAAGACAGGTTTCTGGTATCTCTTAAAGGAGTTTGTATTAGTAAGGATTTTCCAGAGAAACAGAATCAATATGAGATGTATCTATAATCTCTATCTATCTATCCAAATCTCTCTTCTGCCCTTCTGTTCTATTCAGGGCCTCAACGGATTGCTGAGGCCCACCAGAAACACCCTCACACACACCCAGAAATGTTGAGCCTAATATCTGGGCACCCCGTGATCCAGTCAAGTTGACACATGAAATCAACCAAAACAGAGCTAAGCCCTGGGAACTCGGGACCCACATCCCCACCTGGGAACAGCCTTGCTTGGGGCATTGGCCTCTGTTCCGTGTGGCCCTGCCACCCCTCCTCTCCCACCTCGAGCCCTAGCTGGCTTCGCTAACTTTGCCTTAACCTTACCTGTCTGCCCCATGGACATTTGTGTTCATGACCCCTGACTCTACAATCATTAAACATGCTCTATTTTAAAATTGTCTTAATACGGCATAATAAAACACGATTCTGATCATAGTTTAGCATAATCAGCCCGAGTACGTTTCAAACAAATAATTAGCTCAACCTGTATATTGGTTTAAGCCCTTTGCAATCCACTAGGTGCAACACATTGGCCTTTTCTGGCTTTGGAAATCCTGGCCTATGAGTTTCTCAGTCCTTCCTGATGTTCTGGGACACAGCCGAACCAGTTTGGTTTAGGTTTGGATAAACCAAAGGGTGAGAAAGGGCTGAGGCCATCCTTTGACTGTTCGTTCGCTCCTGTCTTCTTGCTCTTGACACGTTTCTGGGCCCTGGAGCCCCCTCTTTAGCAGCACAGTGTAGTCTTGTACAGCACTGCAGAAAATTCTAGATGGGTTGGGCTCCTTTGGCCCCCTTGGAGGCCTACCAGCAAATTAATTATGCTTTCAGATCACAGTGGGGATCCCGGTAATTCACCACTACTCATTCTTTCCCCACTTTTGCATTTTGCTATTTTTTATAGCTCTCAGGTTCATAACACCTCCTCTGGCCACTTCTCTCCCTGACCTTCTGGTATTTGGCAGAGAGAAGGGCTCAGTAAGGACTTTGAATTAAAGGATGAAGGAACCAGGCAAGGATTCGCCTCGCAATGATGGTCTGGATGGGTCTACAAAGAATAAAATGAAAAATGCTGTTAAAAATGCTCTTTCCAGGGCTTCCCTGGTGGCGCAGTGGTTGGGAGTCCGCCTGCTGATGCAGGGGAGGCGGGTTCGTGCCCCGGTCCGGGAGGATCCCACGTGCCGCGGAGCGGCTGGGCCCGTGAGCCATGGCCGCTGGGCCTGCGCGTCCGGAGCCTGTGCTCCGCGGCGTGAGAGGCCACAGCAGTGAGAGGCCCGCGTACAGGAAAAAAAAAAAAAAAAAAAAAAAAAAAAAGTTTTTCCAAAAAAAGGAAAAAAGCC
>NW_006777568.1:1068006-1091859 GCF_000442215.2 Lipotes vexillifer
AAAAAAAAAAAAAAAAAAAAAAAAATGCTTTTTCCAAAAAAGGGTAAATGCCCTAAATCTACTTGGGCTTTTGTACTCTTTTACCAAACCATGATTAAGGGCTTTCTCTCCTCTGGTTCAGGATTTCTTGTTTAGTCCTGGGAAGGAGGTGGTAGGGAGTGGGGGAGAGGGAGATGACTGAGACATAGGCCCTGTTCTGAAGGGGTCCATTGTCTGAGGAGGTGAGTATAGGAGGTGAGTATATGGGAGGTGAGTATATGGGAGGTGAGTGTTAGCAGTGAGCATATGGGGGGTGAATATAGGAGGTGAATATTAGAGATGTAGGTAGCAGGTGAGTATATGGGAGGTGAGGAGGTAAGTATAGGAGGTGAGTATAGCAGGTGAGGAAGTGAGTATGGGAGGTGAGTATTAGAGGTGAGCATATGGGAGGTGAATATAGGAGGTGAGTATATGGGAGGTGAGGATATGGGAGGTGAGGACGTAAGCATAGGAGGTGAGTATAGCAGGTGAGGTGAGTATACACGGATAATACTCAGGTCAGGGATGCTACAGAGGACAGTCAGCACGGGGGGTATTGCTCACTCTCCCGTGGGCCACTGGGAGGCTTGGAAACACAGTGGGGGATGAGCTGCACTGGAGGGATGGACACCAGCTTGCAGGGGACACTGGTTTGTGCCTCTCTCGTCTATCTGGGCAAGGGGAACATAACATACGAAAGAAAGTGAACAGACAGCTCTGGGAGAAAAGTGAGAGTGATGCTGTGGTCATTCTCCTAAAGCTGTGGTTTTCAAAAGAATGGAGTGAAATCAACATGAGGGAGAACAGTCCAAACAAGGCTTCTTTTCATTTTTAAGTTTCTGATGAGTGAGAGAGAACAAGGGGATTTTCTTTGTTTACATTTTGAGGATCAGAAAAATACTAAAGGATCAGAAGAGAGGAAGTGCTGGGGGTAACCCGTGGGCAGAGGAGAAGAGAGCTCTTTCTACTCCTGTCCTCTGCGTGTTGGGATCAGGCCCGGAAACCCTTGGGGGATTGTGTCATGGAGCAGCCACCCTCCGCCAGTCTGCCCTCTGGGCCGGTAGAGAGCGGCATTGTGCCTTTACCTCCATTCCAGGGAGACTAAGCCTTCAGCATCATGGCTCCAAGGGCATCCTCCCAGGAAATCCTGGACCCTCACCACCACGATTTCCCCAGCAAGCTTGTGTTGAAGCTTCTGGATTGTGAGGGGTCCTTGGGGTGGGGGGCAGGGGTGGTCTGCAGCGTCAGTGCCCTGTGCAATGGACCTGGCTCCAGATTCCCTGATCGGGAAGGCGGGGCGGCCCTCCAGTGGCTCCACTGCTGGGACCCGAGTAAACCAGGGCTTTGCCTGGCTGTGCTCTTGAGAAGCACTTGGCTGTGCCCAAGGGTCTATGCAGCGCTCGGGTGGGTCAAAACCTCGCATGCCCCTGGTGTTTCCATTGGGCATGAAATCCTGTGCAAAACTCCATGAAACATTGGTCCCGATCATGGCCCGTTAGTCGTGGGCATCTTGGCAGAGCTGTGCAGGACCACGGCCAAGATGTTGAGCATGGTCCACGTGCTCTGAAAATCCCAACCTTTAAAATCCATTCTGAAGATGTGATTTAATTAAATGCTATGTGCTTGAAACTGGTTCAAATTAGTTTAGCCTTTTCTGAAGGCTGTTTCCCACGTGAGCACATGTAGTAACGACGCAGCGTGTATGGAGCGTTAGCCTTCTAGGATAAAATATTTTTATGCTATTCAGAGTTTAAAAAATAAAATAAAATGACGGCCCTTAAATTGGTAAACCAATTCCAGCCACCATAAAGTCTTAAAAAGCCAGACATCTTCTAAAACTCTTTTATGGGCACACATGGTGAAACTGCTACAAATATTACTGTTTGTGCATAAAATGTAAATTAGTGCTTTTGTGTTCACCTGTAAGTTTTTCTGTAAAGCCAGTGATTGCATTTGAAACCTCCAATTCTCAACAAAAAGAAAAGTTCAGTGCTGATTGCTGGATATTTGGACCTCCCAGGGCAAACGTTAACTCGCAGAGAGGCCTCTGGAATGCAATGAGGGAACAATACTGGGATGGGAGCCAAGTGCAGCAACCCTGGCGCCGGGAACCGAGGGATTTGCCTCCTGGTAATAGGAGCTGAGCGGCCCCGTACTTCTGTTAGACTGGAAATGACATACTGTGATCCTTGACTTAGCCAAAGGGATTTTAAATGGAGGGAAGGGATGGCAAGACAAAATCGCCTGCACTTTTCACAGTGTTTTCTAAAACAAGCAGAGGAAATCAGGAGAAAAGACTGAAGTCTATTACATTTGATCCAGTTAAGTCAAGAGTGGAAGCTTTTTAACTGCGGTTATTATTTTTTTTTTGTACTTTCTCATCATGTCCCACCACCCAGAAAGCACAGACGTAAAGCAGAAACTTGAAACTGCTTTCATTCAAGCAGAAAGGCACCCCAACATTGCATTATTGACAGGAGGTCTGAGACACTGACAGCTGCAGAGATTGTACAGTTGAAGTTCAATTCCCTGGGGTGGGAACAAAATACTGATGGTATTAATTCTGTTTGGAATTGTTAAAATAAGGAAAGGTTATGGGGCTGAGGGAGGGACAAAGAAAGATCTCGCGTCTTCCCTGGTGTCCTTGGAATGTCATTTCCAACCTTTTGAAACTGTATCTGATTATCCATGTGGCAATTAATCATAATTAAGCAGGCCTGAGGTTTGGAGAGGTACAGAGAAGGTGGCTCGGAGCTGGCTTTAGCCCTGAGACACCCCCATCCCTGTTTTGGGCGGCAGAACCTCTTTTTTGGAGCCGTGAGAAAGTGAGGCAAGGGGGAGGGAGGGGAGGGCAGGGGGAGGGCGGGTGGAGACCATTCTCAGGGGCGGGGGGAGGTGCCTCGGGCTTCCTCTTGTATCTTTCTTTGGCAATGGCAGCTCCTCACCAAGGTCCAACACATTGGAAGCCACGTAACAAATTACCTTTCTAATGCCAAGCGATTTGGATCCATTTTTACAAACTAGAGTTTTTCAATTTATTGCAGGGAAACATTCAATCATTAGATGCTGGCATTGGGTCTGGGGCACACGGAATTCTCCTCTACCCGCTGCACCCCCAAAGAGCATTTTAAAAGCTTAGCAAGCCCAGAATGCCGTCATATTAAAAAATTTTATGTACTTATAATTAAAATACGGGGCTGGCATTCAAATCATTTTAACAGATGTAATCGGACACGCAAGGCTTTCGAGCCCAGGTCAGGAAAGAGACAATGGCTGCTTTAACTCCAGAGTCGAGCTCAGGTTTCTGTTTGCACATGGGCCCAATTTGTACCATTTATGATTAGGTTTAAGTAAGTTGATGTGCTATTTATTTAGGAGAATTGCCATTTCAGAATATTACCATATTCCCTCTACACCGCATGGCGGCTGCCGTCCTGCCTGTGATCACGTTATTACAGCCCAGATCCTGGCCCCCGCTGGCCACTGACAGCCACTGCAGAGGGACCCGGCTCGCCTGGTGACCCATCAGGGTCTCTAGGCAGGTTGTTTGTGTGTCGTATTTACAGAGAGAGAACTACAAAGTGCATTCTACACCCTGAGACTTTGTGTGTCGCTGGACCAGCACAAAAGGGCTTGAAGTCACTCTGAAATTCAAGTCCCTCCAAGACTACCCCGTCCATCAGCTGTCCCTGATACACACAGTACACAGAGCACTAGGACAGGGACCCTGCCTTCCAGGGTCCCCACGGGCGCTAACCCCACACCGAATGGGAAGAAAGAGACTGTGGAACCGGGCGAGGGGATGGCAATCTTTCCTTTCTCCTTGACACCATTTTCAACTCAGAAGCTTTATAATATCAGTTGCTATGAACCAAGATGGGCCATTTCCCACTCTGCATGCACTCTGTTGATAAGTGAATGCCTTACATCAAATTCACTTCTAAAGGCAACAAGCCAAAGGCTCTGTTCCTCGGTGGCCCGATAGTCACCTTGTAGGTGACTCTATTCCCTTACCTGTGCCCTCAGTTGGCTGCCGGACATGTTCCAGCCCCACCTTGTCTCTTTCCTGAAGCCGAGGGCTCAGCCACTCTGGTCCACCCTGTGAATGTGGAATCCCTTCCTGTCTCTGTGCCTTTGCTCCTGCTGTCCCCAAGCTCTCCTTCCCCTCCTTAGACCCACCCCCAAATTCATACCTGCCCCCTCCAAAGGGTTCCTTTGCGTACCCCTTCCCCCAAATTTAGAAGCAATCTTTCCCTTCCCTGAGTCTCCAAATTCCTCATCTGACCTCGACCTCGACCGTGGGGCGGCTGATCTCAGGCTGCCTTTCCATGTGGATGCCGTGTGGGTGTTTCACATGGATGTTTCCCCAGCTCTTTCATCAAGTGATTTTCTCAGGCAGCTAATGTGAGAGGTGGAAGCCCAAGAAAAGGGTGGGTCTCTGTCCCCAGACGGGAAACACTCAACCCTTTCACACCAAGGTCACACCCAGGGTCGCTCCCACTCTTCCCAACTATTGATACAAGGTGCTAAGGGGCCCTTATGAGTCCAGGTGGTGTTTGTGCTGTCGTCACTTTTGAACTAGGGCAGAGCACACCGTAGGTGCACAGGCGGCCGTCTGTGGACAAGGCAGCAGAGGCTCCCGCCTGGAATCATCTAGCCGTGGGTTTCCTCTCCTTCACCCTGTCCGGCTTCAGAGCTGACTCCGAGGTGTTCAACTTCCCCGTCTCCTTCCCCACGTACGGCAAACTCCACTCTGGCTGGTTACCCTTCATCGCTTGCTGGGTCGGGCACCTCCTGGAGAGGCAGTGGGGTTGCCAGGGGCGTGGGTGCCAGGGTTCGTGACTTTAAATACCTGCTTTCCACTTTGAGGAAAGCTCTGGTCCCCAGACCCCTCTCTTGTTCCCCTTCATGGATGGTTTAACACGTGATCAGCAGCTGGAAATCACATAAAGATAAATTAATAACCATGATTCAGATGCCTTCCAAAAGAAACAGTTATGGTAGGAAAAAAAGAAAACAGAAGTATGACTCATTCTCTCTGGCTCTTACACTTCCCATTTTCCTGAAGATAATTACTGTGTTGTTTGCCTTTTAAGTCTTAAAAACAGATAAGATAAACATTTTGGGGAAGAGGGGGAACATTACCTTTTGAAAAGGGGGTTGTGGGCTCTAGTTTATTGCCACAGGGATCTGGAATCCCCATATCATTTCCGGGGATGGCCTGTTTTAAAAAACTATTATGCCAATGGTTGTTCTGGTGACTCCTTTCCCTCTTACAGGTTTGGAATGTTCCAGGCTGGGAGGATGCACGAGCACAAAGCACCGGAAACCCAAAGTCGCCTCTGTCCCTGGCACCTTGAAGCTAAAGAGGGGCAACGAATTAAAAGCCAGGAGTAAATACATCCCCCGCTAAGGTGCTTCTGTCATGGGATCATACACCACATGTAACCTGTAAGCCAGGCAACGCATTTGCCCCAAAGTGCCCGCTTCTCCATCTGGAAGGAAATGAGGGCCGTCCCGTTTATCCCGATGCAGGCTCTGAGCTATCGTCCGTATGTTTAGCAGCAAGTAAGCCCCCAATCTAGACCCAGACCTCATCCAGAACTCCATCAGTTAACCATGCCTCTCACCATCTGCCTTCCTTCCCTGTCTCCATGTGGGCAGCACGTTGGAACGTTTGTCTGGAAGTTGTCCTTGAATAATCCCAAAGAGCCTCAGTGGTTGCCACCACTGGGCTGCGGCTCCTCCTTTGCAAGCCTGCCCGGTAGTTTAGAAGAGGCCAGTCCCTCACAGGAAATGGGGTATGGACACTCTATCCTCACTACTGCCCAACCCTCCTGTACTGGTCACTGTGGTGGCTTCTTTGTAGGACAGAAGTGAGACCTGGCAAAGCTGTAAAGACAGCATGCTCTCATCAGCTCTCAAAGTTATGCTCTGAGCTCATTTATTTAGCAGAAGCTCATGGGGATGAGCTCTGTGCAGGGCCCTACCTGAAGCACAGCAAGTATCTGGGGACTAAAGGCTAACCAGCAACTTCCTGCAATAGGAGAAGCCAACACCGTTTATCAAATGGTGTTCCATGGGCTTCCCATAGACAGTCCTTTAATCCCCACAACCACCAAGGAGGCTGAGAGCTGTGTTACCCGTGATTCCCTGATGAAGAAACTGAGGCACTGAGGGGTTGACCAGATGTCTCAGGGTGTACCCTGCCAGTGTCTTCCACAGTTCATGGCTTCACGTGTGAATATAGCTCTGTTCATCCCTAGGGTGACTTTTATGAGTTTTTGTCTGTATGTTTTGCTACATCAGCTGGAAATTTTTAGGTTATCTGCATAAAATTTAAACAAATTATATCTACTACTATTGCTCAAAATAAATTAATTACTGGTGGGATTAGAATTAATAGAACTGATTGGGGTGGTTAGATCTGATTTAAAGGCAAAGTTGACACTGTTTGGGTTCTAATCCCTCTCTTTCTTTTTACTTCTAATTCCCTCGCTCCAATTTAAGCTTTAAATTCCAGCTCCCATTTTCTTTTCCTCCCCGGGTCCAGGAGCAGCAAGAGAGAACAATGGCTGATGGAGGAAAGGCAACGTGGAATGGGTCCCAGACGCCCTTTCTGCCCTCGAGGAAAACTCACCTGGTAAAACCCATGAGGCTCCCTGGGCAGTGATGACCCCACGTGACCCAGACATCAAACAAGCCATCGAGATTCCTAGAGGGTGCATGGCAAGTGGAGGGGCTGACAGGAGAAAGGGAAAGTGAGGCCACCTGAAATGGCAGACACGGTAGAGGCTGTGAAAAGGTGAACAATGAAATCGGGGCCAACCACCCTAACTGTGTGCAGATGAGTTTCCTAAGGCATCTGAGCGTGTTTGCAGTGGGCTGGGTTTCCTGCTGTGTATATTCTCTTGCCTTTGGCCCCTGGCTCTGACCTGTTCTGTGGGCCTCTCCTGTCTCGGTTACTGGTGCAAGTGTCTGGGGGTGCAGAGCAGGAGGGCCGGTGTAGACCAGCCCCAGGCTGCACACACAGCACCTGTGTACAAGGCAACACCCCCCCCCCCACCCATGGCCAGAGCAAGCCTCTCTGCCCCCTTCCCTTTACCTACTGCGTTTGAAAAAACTCAACTTCGGGAATTCCTCCTCCTGTCTGACTTGACACTTCACTGCTTGAGAGAAATTCTGAACATTTAGCTTTTGTAGCGTTTGCATCAGAGCATCAGAAACCTAATGTTTGGATCTCCTCTCCTTCCCCGTAGACTTTCTTGTGCGGAACAACAGGGACCTTATGCAGATCTAAACAGAAATCCAGTTTCCTAGGTTTTTGAGTTCATTAAACTTTGGGCAAAAATAGCTTTTTGTCTCTGAGAGTTAAAAAAAAAAAACAAACAATCTTCACCGACCCATAAAAAAGGCTCAAAAACCCTTGGAAGATTCAAAGGAGTGCTAAAATCACTGTTTTGATGCAATCATTACTCAGAGCTCAGAATCCCAAGGATGACATTTTCCACATTTATTATAACGGACGGGAAAGTTTTTGGCAGATGTGTTTTTTCAGGAAACAGTTTTTTAAAGAAATCCTGATACGGTTCTAAGTGCGGGTGCACACGCTCCTACGTGTTCTGGATCTGTCGCTTATCCATAAACCATGGTGTGGTTCTCCGTTTTTTTTTCCCCCTAAAAGATGTGAAACTCGTTGCCATTTGGAAAGCTCCAGATGATGCACAGGTGCACCTTCGTTGTTAGTGATTTGCACCCTTATAACAATCGCGAGGGCCTTGTCTTTCCAAGTAGTTTATGTTTCAAGTAAAACGTGGGGTGGGCTGGCTGAGTCTTAAGGGATGGGGAGGAGTTCCAGAACTGTTCACGCCTTAGCAATAATCCTGCAATATATTAGGAAGAAAGTACAAAAACATATGCTGGGGAGGGAGGCAGGGCTCCTTGGCCGGCTCATTCATCACATTTCCAGCCCACACCCCAGGGGATGCTCAGCCATTGGGTCTTCTCCAAGGCCTCAGCACAACCAAGACATTTTCCCACACTGTTTTGCCTTCTCTCCTCTGGAGTGTAAAGTCAGCACAGGAAAATTCCCTATTTTTGTCTTTCTGGACCAGATGGCAGGGAGAGGAAATTGACCTGATCTGGATGGATTTGGGGTTCATTTGTTTTTAAACAATCAGTTAACACAAGGGAAGAAAAATTTTCCAAAATCACAGAACATGCATATTTTGCTTCGGGGGAGTTTAAACATTAGGAATTAAATTCCACCTGGGACAGATAGGAGCAAGTTTTAACGCAGAGGTTGGGGCTAGGAGACATACCAGCATTTCAAGGAAAGCAAGATATTCCCAGATTTAGTGCACCGAGCACTGGTGATTATTTTGGACTACGTGTTCAATGCACTGTCACTCAGGTCTGTGAGGGATAAGCTCTTTTCAGCCGCTCTTTGGGATGATGTACTGAGATGTGATATTTATGCAAATAACTGCAACACCCTTTTCCTCTTCATTAATTGAAGGTTTTGAAATGAATCACTCTTATGGGGAAAACGTGGCAACAATTCCAGAGAAACATAAAATCACATTTTACATTCACTCTCTGACTAAATGAAAATTCTTTGGGGAGTGGAAGTGGAAGTGTCATGTGCACAGAACATAATTTGGAAGTGAAAATACTAATTTCCTCAACTGATAACTGAGGCAGCTAAGGTCACATACTCATCCTGTAGCAGATGGACCTCGGATCCCTCGTCTCTCCAAATTATGGTGTGACCTCTGGGGCCAACTTACTTGGGAGACCTTTGTCTCCTCATCTGAAGCTCTGGGGATTTTATTAGGTTCACATTTACCTAAAAGACACTTGAACGTGTGAAGACCAATCGTTAAAGTCCTATTGTGCCAACTCCAAACACTGTTATAAATGCTGACAATGAAAGAATAACGTGACTAGTACATTCCCTTCTGTATCCATACTTCCCACAGATTTTTAGTTTTAAAAATAAAGAAGTCTTGGAGAAAGGAATTATGAGAGCAGCAAATCCATTTAAGTATACAACAAAGTCCTTTATTTAAATTCATTTCTTGCTTGACTGAATGTAATTGTCAAATAGTCTTTTTGTTCAATTTTGACTTGTTTTGTCTTCAAAAGGAGCCATGGAAGCTGGGTTCCACATGTTCTTACACCCTTGAAAATGTCCATCTTGTACAACATTGAATAGGAACATCATGGATGTCATTCTCTCTTCTCTGGCAGTGAGTATTGCAAAATAGAAGTAATGTGAAATCCAGCTTCTCCCTGGATGCTGTCCTAACAATGACTCTTTGGGCTTCAAGCAAAATAACTCAAAATATGTCAAACAGAAAAAGTTGACTGAATCAGTGATTCTAATTATGTCTGGATCCAGATACTCAGTAATATCATGAGTCTATACTCTTATTTTTAATTTTTAAAAATTTTAAAATGTCTTTTGGCCATGCCACTTGGCACGTGGGAATCTTAGTTCCCTGACCAGGGATTGAAACTGTGCCCCCTACATTGGAAGCGCAGAGTCTTATCCACTGGACCACCAGGGAAGTGCCAAATCTATACTCTTTTCTAAAGAGTGTTTTCTATTACTTTCACCTGTGTTGGCTTCCTGCTCAGCCTGGCTTCCCCCATATGGTGGCAACAATGACCAGCAGCGGCTCAGCAACTCTCCCAGAGAAAGAACCTAATTCCAGCAAAAGGCCTGGTGCTGAGGCTCTAGTCCAGTGTGGCCTGTGTCTGCTTGTTCATGCATCAACAGGTGGAGGATGTAACTGGCCAGGCTTGAGGCATACACCCTTGCAGAATCTGCTGAGAGGTGTGAATTGAGTGTGAGAGGGGGTGTTACCAGAAGTTTGTAACCTGGAGTTGTGCAGGACTTTTTTTGTCATTTACATTATTGAAGATCTAGATTTTTAATTTCCTATATATTAATCTTTTTTGTTTGTTTTTGGTAATTATTTATGGGGATGAGTAAAGTAAAAATGTTTTCACTCTTCAGTCTTTACCGGAAGCTTTCAGTACCTGTGTATTGAGGAACTGCTTAGTGATTCACATCAGTATGCTAGGCAGTGTTCACCAGGATGCCCTTGTGAGGCTGTTAATCAGTGATGGAGACACTAGCACAGGGCTGATGGCTGTGGCAGAACCACCAGGATATCCTCTGAAATGGCTTAAGAAGCTGGTGTTTGGGCTAAGTATTTTGAGGACATACCAGGGAAATTGGAGTAGCTGTTCAGTAGTATATAACAAAAGAGCATCACAATCTTTAATATTTATCCATGTATGAATTTGACAATTCATAGTGCTCTTTATTCCTTCCTGTATTTCCAAGTTTTGTTCTATTATTATCATTCATAAAGAACTTTATCATTTTTTATAGTGCAAGTATGCTTCCTTAGCTTTCATTTCTCTGAAAAATGTTTTCTTTTTATCCTTGTTTCAAAGGATACGTTCAATGAATGTAAATTACAGGATTGACAGTTTTAATTTTTCAGTACTTTAAGGTTTCATTACTTTATCCATTGGCCTATGTTTTTTTTGTTTTTGTTTTTGTTTCCTGATTAGAAGTCAGGAGTAATTAGTTCTATTCTGTGTGTATTTAATGTATTGCTTTTATCTGACTGCTTTCAAAAGATTTCTTTTTATCTTTGGTTTACAACAGTTTTACTCTGATGTGCCTAGGTGTGGTTTTATTTTTATTTATCCCAATAACAGACTGCTGTGCTTCTTAAATCTGTAGGTTGATGCCTTTCATGAAACTTGAAAATAGTTCAGCCTTTATTTCCCCAAATTTTTTTCTTGACCTATTTTGTCTCTTCTCTCCTTCTGGGCATCCAATTGTATATTTATTCAATTGCTTGTAATTCTCCCTCAGGTTACTGAGGCTCCGTTTATATATACTTTTTTTTTTTTAAATCTTTCTTCTCTGTGTTTTTCAGTTGGTCAAATTTCTATTAGTCTGTTTCCAGTTTGTGAATTCTTTCTTCTTCATTGTCTAAACTGCTTGTAGGCCTATCTGAATGAATTTTTTGTTTCAGATATTCTACTCTTCTGTTTTAGAATATACTTTTGGTCTATTTGTTTATAGTTTTGACTTCTCTCCTGTTCACTCTTAATGTATCTCTTTGCCTTTAAATTTTCCAACATACTTAAATTTCTGTTGACCGCTTTTCATCCTGATTAGGGGTCACATTTTTCCTGCTTTTTCTCATAATTTTTGATTCTATGTTGAACACTGTATATGACATAGTATAAGAAGTATTGTTATGTTTCCTTTGTGGTTGTTGAGCCTTGTTCTGGCAGGTGTTTCAATTATTGGCAGATCCCATTGGTCCTGTCAACTTACCTTCAGTCTTTGTTAAGGTGACTGACTATATTTTGGTTTTGGTCTTAGTTCTAGTATATGACTTCCTCTCTCTTTCTCTCTCTCGATCTTTAGATATAGATCGAGAGAGAATATAGATATAAAAATACTTTTTTCAATTGAAAAGTTTATGTTTACTATTTCACCAATGATTAAAATAATTAAGAATAAACCAAACTACATAGAACATCTATATTAAAAAATTAGAATTCTGCTGAAAGATTCAGAATGGAAACATGCCTTGCATTTAGAATGAATAGATACTTTGGCAGTATAAATTAAATATAATCCCAGTAAAAAAAATTCCGACAGAATTTTTTACCTTGTCAAACTCTAAATTTCAAAAACATATTGTTCTTCTATAAATAGAAAACTCTGAAGCTGGAAAATAAATGAGGTTAAAAAAAAAAAATCTATCCAGATGTTATATGTATTATGAAGCTTTAGTAAGATAAAGGATTTGGCAGTTAGTATAAAAATAGATAAGAACAATAGAATAAAAATGAGTATAAAAATAGACTCTAATATATATATAAATTTTGTATATGATAAATGTAGCATTTAAGATCAGTGAGAAAGACATGAATTATATAAGAAACATTGTTGAACAAATAGCCATTTGACAAATAAATCAATCTGGGCTCTCAGTTCATATCTTACATACCAATGTAAATTCCTTATGGATCATAAATTTAAGGTGTAAAATCC
This sequence comes from Lipotes vexillifer, assembly GCF_000442215.2. Classification (NCBI taxonomy): domain Eukaryota; kingdom Metazoa; phylum Chordata; class Mammalia; order Artiodactyla; family Lipotidae; genus Lipotes; species Lipotes vexillifer. The sequence goes on from NW_006777568.1 coordinate 1,080,122, forward strand.
AATTTAAGAAATACTAGAACAAAACATGTAAGAATTTTATTTATATAGCTTTGGTGTGGAAAATAACTTGGTTAGCAGGAAATAAAATCCACACACCACAATTAAAAAAATAAACTAGGGCTTCCCTGGTGGCGCAGTGGTTGAGAGTCCGCCTGCCAATGCAGGGGACACGGGTTCGTGCCCCGGTCCGGGAAGATCCCACGTGCCGCGGAGCGGCTGGACCCGTGAGCCATGGCCGCTGAGCCTGCGCGTCCGGAGCCTGTGCTCCGCAGCGGGAGAGGCCACGACAGTGAGAGGCGTGCGTACCGCCAAAAAAAAAAAAAAAGAAATCAATACATTGTGTTGATGAAGTTGAGTGAAAATATGCATTTTGTACACTTTTAATTGAGGTGTACATTTTTGCTTCCTCTTTGGAGGCAATTTGACCTTTTGTCCCGGGAATTCTCCTTAGGTACCCATTAGAGAAAGATATACAAGAATGTTCATTTTAATTGTAGCAAAATGCTAGAAAAAATAATTGTCCAATAATAGGTGACTCATTAAGTAATTTTTGGTATATCTATAAAATAGGGGAAAAAAGAGCATGATGTATAAGTATATGCACTGATCAGGAACCAAGTTATATTTTTAATTGAAAAAACAAGACACAGTACAATATGCATAATATATTCCATTTGTGCAAATAAGCAAGATCTACACATGTACACACACACAAATATGATTGTGTGTGTTTGAAGGACACACAAGAAACTAGTTATTATGGTGTCATCTGACTGTGGAGTTTCATGGTTGGGGAGGGAGGGAGACTTCCCTTCCTGGTTGTACTTTATTCTACAGTTTAATTTTTTTGTAATGTGTATAAATTACTTTTTATTAAATACTTTAAAGCATTATTTATGGGCCCTTTCCAAGTCTGGCATTCTAGAAGGCTATGGGTATGAAATGGTAATGAGGCAGAGAGATTTGACAGAATCTGTAAGATTTCAGGTCAGCAAGTGTGTTGGGAGTTTGGAAAATTTGCCTAATGTGACTTATTCTGAGTCACTTAATTTGTAAAACAAGTTACTAATACTCACAGAATTTTTAGGAGTTTTAATCCATGGACAACTGCGCTGTAAGTCATGTATTCCCGTTTATGTGCCAGTTAGAGTCATTTGTTCCACCGTGACAGTGTAAATACTCTAAAATATTTTGAAGTCTTAAATGTGATTGACAGTTCCCTGTCGTAAGCTGATAAGATATCATTCACGTAAGCCACATCTTGGCTTCCTCACTCTGCTGTGCTTTGGTTCTCTTCAGGAGGGCATGTTATTCTGAGCTGGACTGACTGGAATTATGAGATGGTATGAATCTCTTCATCCAGAGTATTTATTGGAGTCACTGATTAAAAGGCATTAAGTGTAAAACATTGTTTGGTCACCCCAGGACACTGAGTTCATCTTTGCTTCGGACAAGAGGGCACAGTCCATAACACCCGCGTCTCTTTCCAAAGTTTGTGACGCACCACGAAGGGCACAATGGCTTTTTCTCTTGTCCCTGGATTTCCAGAGCAATCCCTCTGAGACTATAATCTGTCCTCACGAATCCTATTTATTTAGCCCATCATTATTCAGTGATCAAGTCAACACTGGCCAGCTGCATCCCAGCACACCTGTCTATGCCTGCTGAGTGCGTGCTCTGCTGTGTGCCATGTACTGCGGGGCTCGCGCAGACACCGGCTACCCAGCTTCCACCCTCGAGGGGTTTCTAGGCCACTAGGAGACAAGCACGAGATACAGTAACTTGGAGTTACAGCAGAGCTTGGAGATCAGGCCATCTCTGAAACCTAAGGAGGGAAAAGACCAAGGTAGGGGGCAGTTTGAATAACACTGTGAGTTCACTGGAGAACTCCCAGCTCCATCTTGGGTGCCGACTCTGCTCTTCCACCTGGAACGCGCTCTTTCCAAGGTGAGAGGTGTTTGATCCTGGAGTCACGGAGCTCTTGAAGGAAAGGCTATGCTGAGGGTCTCGAGAGGCGGAGGTGGCCTGTGCAGAGCGAGAGTCCGTGTGTCTCCATTCTCAAGACTGAAGGGGTACCTTTCCAACATCCCATCTGAATATCTGGGTGAAGATTCTGGAGAACTGTCTCAGGACTGCTGATGCAGAGGCTCTGGGCTTGGGCAGAGGGAACTTGCATCTTAATCAGAACTAAGGGGATCCATAGACACCAGAGCCAAGGTCCAGAGGCCCCCGACCTGAGTCATTAGGACATGGTTCTGTGCTTCCTGGTGCCTCCCAATGGTTATTTAGCTGCAGGAAAGCTCTTCCTTCAGGAGATGAGTCCCAGGACAGAGACTGGTGAGTTCTAATTCTCCCTGTACGGGAAGAGGGAGGGCAGTTTGGTAGCCTGAATCTCTCTGAGGATGAGTTCATGTTTGCTAAGAGGGAAAAGTGGTTTCTTACATTATCAGAAGACTCAGGTAGAGGAAAGGGAGGCAAAGAAGGGAGGGATAGGAGGTGAGGCTGGACATTTATTCACTTTTCAAACATGGACTGGGCACACGCTCTGTGCCAGGCAGTTTTGCATGTGGCCCAGAGCCGCGGCCTGAGGTCTGGGATAACAGAGCCCCGGTCTGCTCCTCTCAGGTCTGAGGGGACAGGAGGCCCCGAGCCGGCAGACAGGTCACCGTCTAGGTTCACAGGCAAGCTGAGAGCCCAGGTCCACCCTTATCTGCTTTTGTTTCCCCACCGTTGTTGCCTCTTTGAGCAGAGCTGGGACGTTGAAAGTCTGAGTCCCTCTGCACTTAGGATTCCTTCCAGGTCATTTGGAATTCATTCCTGGGACTCGCTCCAGATAGATTCCCATACCTCAGAGCACTGAAAATGGGAAGAGTCTGCTGGAAATCTCACTGATGTTGCGGTTTTAACAGTTTTCTGCAAATTTTATGTGTCCTAAGTTTGCTAGGCCCTGGAGCTTCCTAAGTGTCTGATTTGAGGAGGGGTAAGTTTTACAGTGAAGATAAAGTGAAACAAAAGGGAACATGCTGTTTTTGCATTAAGCTGTGGACTTGCTCCCAGCTCTCTTGGAATGTGGCATCTTTCACGTAATCTGTTTGCACATGGCCCTGAAGTGGCCCAGAACCGCAATGATGTTCTCAGCACACACATGCGTGAATGAACACTGGCCAGTTGTTGGGTGCTGGTCATAAAGGTGGCACCAGCTCCCACGAGGCTGCCCTGCAGAGAGGTGACAAACTGATATTCACTCCCTCCTTCCAGCCCCAGGTACTTGGGGCTCGTTCTGGCTGTTTTTCCCAAGATGAATCTTCAGCTTGGATGCTTCCAACTCAACTCAGCCAAGGTGTATCCAGTTATCATCGAGCTCCCCACCACCATCGGGGAATACTTCCTGTGTGCCTCTTGCCAACTGCTGCCAGTTCTACTAATGGTCCTTGACTGGCTGTCACGTGCCAGGTCCAGTGCTAATCTCCAGGCAGATGGCCACACATAGCTTCCTGGCTCAAGGAGCCCATGCCGGAAGGAGCAGGGTAACATGCAAACACAACATTGCAAAATAACACAAACTGAGGTATGAACAGGGTGTTACAGGGACACAAAGGAGGTCACTTAGAGATGATCAAGGGCAGTGGCATCAAGGAAGGCTTCTCAGAGCAACCATGTCCTGAAGGATGAATCAGGATGAAGGAGGCAAGGGAAAGCAGTGAATTCGGAAAATTCTCCAAAGTTACCTAAACTTGGGTCCAAGGTCAAAATGAGAAGTTGGGAAGGAATTCTTTTTGTATTTCTGCCTTGGATCAGAATCAGGATGGGGTGCTGGCCAAGGCTTTGGGCTCCCTCCTACGTGGGCCAGTTGAGATCAAGGCATGTTCCTTCTCCTTGCAAGAATCCTCTTGGTTCTGGACCATCTCAGGAGACGCTCAAAGAACACCCTGCTGGCACCTCATTCCACTTGCCCATCGAGGGACCACAGAAGCAAGGTCCAGGGAATCAGGCCGGTCCAATCTGGAGAGGGTCGTGGATCCAGATCGTAACCCTTGGCTTTCGTTTGGCATCACTACACAACTGGGGCCTCCCAGCCAGGAAAAGGAACAGTTCCCTAGCTTCATCTACTATTTAGCCCATGCTTAAATATCCCTGGTTATCCCCAAAATGCCTTTTATGGTTTTCTCTTTCAGACAGAAACACATCAAGGATTATGAATGGCTTTTAATTATTATAACTTCTTAGTGTCTTTTAATCTAGAATGTCCCCCCGTTTTTTTTGAATGACAGCAACTTTTTGAAAAGACCAAGCTTATCGTTTATAGAAAGTCCCATTTTGGGGGCTGCTTGATGGCTTCTTTGTGGTGGTTTAACATGTTCTATCCCCTGCATTTCCAGTAAACTGCGGGTAGGTCTAAAGTCTTGATTCAAGTTAAGTATGTTTGGCAATGATAACTGGAGGTTGTATGGCTCTACTTCATGGGCACATGGCAGGTTTCCCCACCGTTATCGATGCTGCTTAAGATAATAACTGTCTTTCCCCAATGAAGATACAGTTTTCCCTTTTAACTTTGTGGCATTTGTAGAAACTGCTTCTTTTTGTGTGAGAATTGCTCGTGAAGACTTTGCAATAGCAACAGATGTTCTTGGGCCCACGTCCCTTAATTACGAAGCTCAACGATTCTCTGTAGCTCAAGGCTTAGATATGTGATTTTTCTTTCATCTAATTGTTCTATCATCTATTTTTAGTTCTTGCTTGGCTCTATTTCTTTGGTGAATGGAAAACTGTGATTTAAAAGAAAAAAAAGAATGAGTTTATCTTATATTTTATGATTATAAAATGTGACATTGTCATTTTATTTTTGGTTGTATTTTATTTATAATGCTTATGTATTATAGATTAGTTTCTAATGGTCTGTTCTGATGAACAAAACCACATGAATTCTACAGGCATTTTTGTGTCTTTGGGCCAGTATCTTTTAAGGAACAATTCCTAGAAATAGAGATGAAGTTATATGTATGGTGAGTTTTTGTGTCTATTGCCAGAATTCTCACCAGAGAGGCTGAACTGAAGCCTTCTCTTCCCAGCAAGCCCTGTGCCCTGCCTTCCTCTGGGCCTCCCCTAGTGCAAGAGAACCGTGCTCTCAGGGCGTGGACAGCAAGAGCTCTAAGAGCCTGGTCGGCAGATGAGGAATGTGTAATAAAAGAGAGAGAAAAAAAAAGAAAAAGGAAAACACTGATTGAACCCAACAACTCACCAAATGGTGGTCTTCAAAATTCTGTCTTTCCTGACTGACATTCTCCTATAATGAGAGTTTTCTCTTATTACCTGATTAGCTCTGGTTCCTTCTCAAGCAACTACAGTTCCTTCTAAAGAAGTAAGGTACCTCTGAAAGTTACCACTTTTGTCTTCTGTCCCTCTTTCTTTCTCTTTTTTAATCACACACACACACACACACACACACACACACACACACACACACTCCTCTGGATTTATGAATTTCATTTATTCACTTTTATAAAATAAGTTACTACTATTATTATAATTATTGATACTCAAACCTCTGTCCTGAATGTGACCAGTGGGAACACTTTCAAGCTGGCCCTGGTATGCTTGTGACAAACCTCCATTGGTCTCTGGATTTCTTCTTACTCTCTGGTAGTAAAAAACATCCAACCTACCCTGTGTTTTCCTTACCCCAGAGCTGGAATCAGACATCAAATCCTAGTTTCTATAGAACGGGGAATGGCACTTAGAAATCAAAGTCGAAATGCTGGATGTGCTCATTGACAATGGGCCATCCTTCTTTCATGGCTTATTAGTGGATAAGTTATGAGTTCATGTGGATATTCCAGCTTAACTTTTACATTGCAGGATATTCCTAACTTTTTAAAATTTATGCCTATGTGTATTTTGTCTTACATGGAAAGTTTTTGCTCCTACTTTTTAACTTTCTCCTACAATATTATAGCATTTTTAAAAAATTTCCATGTGAACCTCCTACAATAGTATCTGAGGTGAGAAAGTGCTACTTTCAGTACTGTCTTAATTTGCATCTCTTATTGTGAGTGAAGTTGAAAATTTTGCGATGTTTAAGGGCCATTTTCCTTTCTTTATCTATGAACTGCCTGCTCAGGTCCTTTGCCTGTTTTTCTATCCAGTATTTGCTCATTCTTTTTCTCTATTTTAAGGAGCTTCCTCTAGATCAGGAATACACCTCAGTTTTTGACAGAAGGGGCAGATATGTTCCTCTCCTCTGTCGTTGTTTGTGAGCCTTTGCTTGCAGAGGTTTTTATTTCATACAAAACATAAGTGGGATTTCACTGGTGACAATGACCTACCAACAGGCTGTCGTACAAATCCGATGTCCACCAAACAGGGTGAGTGCTAGAGATGAGCTCTCATTGGTGCAAGGTGATGGATGGCTCAAGTACTTTTTTTTTTAATAAATAAATACATTTTAATTGAAGCACAGCTGATTTACAATGTTGTGCTAGTTGCAGGTGTGCAGCAAAGTGACTCAGTTATACACACACATATATACACTCTTTTTTTATTTTTTTTTAGATTTTTTTCCCATATAGGCCATTACAGAGTATTGAGTAGGGTTCCCTGTTCAAACCCGATCTTGCTACCATCTAGCTGCCCAGAGGATGAAGCCCAATTTCCTCAGCTGCTGTCCACTCATTCCATCCTCTGCATTTAAACATCAATCAATCAACCTCAATCTACATTTCCTTTTTTTTTTTAAACATTTTTATTGACGTATAATTGCTTTACAATGTTGTGTTAGTTTCTGCTGTACAATAAAGTGAATCAGCTATATGTATACGTATATCCCCATATCCCCTCCCTCTTGAGCCTCCCTCCAACCCTCCCTATCCCACCCCTCTAGGTGGTCACAAAGCACCGAGCTGATCTCCCTGTGCTATGCGGCTGCTTCCCACTAGCTATCTATTTTATGTTTGGTAGTGTATATATGTCCATGCTACTCTCTCACTTCCTCCCAGCTTCCCCTTCCCTCTCCCCATGTCCTCAAGTCCATTCTCTATGTCTGCATCTTTATTCCTGTCTTGCCCCTAGGTTCATCAGAACCTTTTTTATTTTTATTTTTTAAGATTCCATATATATGTGTTAGCATACGGTATTTGTTTTTCTCTTTCTGACTTACTTCACTCTGTATGGCAGTCTCTAGGTCCATCCACCTCACTACAAATAACTCAATTTCGTTTATTTTTATGGCTGAGTAATATTCCATTTTATATATGTGCCACATCTTCTTTATCCATTCATCTGTCGATGGACACTTAAGTTGCTTCCATGTCCTAGCTATTGTAAATAGAGCTGCAATGAACATTTTGGTATCTTTTTGAATTATGGTTTTCTCAGGCTATATGCCCAGTAGTGGGATTGCTGGGTCATATGGTAGTTCTATTTTTAGTTTTTTAAGGAACCTCCTTACCGTTCTCCATAGTGGCCATATTAACTTACATCTCCACCAACAGTGCAAGAGGGTTCCCTTTCCTCCACACCCTCTCCAGAATTTATTGTTTGTAGATTTTTTGATGATGGCCATTCTGACTGGTTTGTGAGGTGATACCTCATTGTGTCAGGTGTATCAATTGTATCATTGTATCAATCAATTGTTTTGATTTGCATTTCTCTAATGATTAGTGACGTTGAGCGTCCTTGCATGTGTTTGTTGGCAATCTGTATATCTTCTTTGGAGAAATGTCTATTTAGGTCTTCTGCCCATTTTTGGATTGGGTTGATCAGAAATAAATGTAAAAGAAATGAAGGAAACAATAAAGATCAATAAAACTAAAAGCTGGTTCTTTGAGAAGATAAACAAAATTGATAAACCATTAGCCAGACTCATCAAGAAAAAAGGGAGAGGACTCAAATCAATAGAATTAGAAATGAAAAACGAGAAGTAACAACTGACACTTCAGAAATACAAAGGATCATGAGATATGACTACCGGCAACTATATGCCAATAAAATGGACAACCTGGAAGAAATGGACAAATTCTTAGAAAGGGCTCAGATACTTCTGAGATGCTTCTCACCTGCACAGAAGGGCTACAAGACTCCAGCCAGGTCCCAGGGCTTTGCCCTAGGAACACTTGATGACCACACCCCGGGTGCCATCCCTGGCTCTATCCATTAGGTTAGGAGGAATCCTGATTGCTGAACAACAGCTGTGAGGTTGACTCAGTCCTGCCCCATGGGATATGGCTATGTTGGCCTTGAATGAAGCCTTCACACAAACTGCTGGCTAGTCACCCAAAGAGCAGAGTGCTGGGACCTCCTCTGCTCCTGGGGAGGTCGTACAATCTCTCTTACTCCTGTTTGCTACCAGATGTTTGTTTGATAAGCATATGTATGGCCATATCAATCTGCTCCCCAACAGGAAGGAGATGGCGCCTACACAGGCAGAGGAGTTGAGGAAGACAAGGCTACAGAGGGAGAGGAGAGATGTGAGGGCGGAAGGGGAGCTGAGGTGTCTGGGAGCCCCAGGCTGTGGGCTGCCGACGGGCATCACCTGTTAACATATAGGGGCCTGAGGAAGAGCAGATCCCGGAACTGGGCCTCAAGAGAGAATCGACAGGGAGGTCGTCACTTTGAGAGCAGCAGGTTAGCTTTGGTCCCAGGACCAAGGCTGTCCGGTGTGACTTCTCAGGGCAGTAGCCTGGGAGAGATGTACTTGGCTTTGCCCACCTTCCTCTGACATTCTGCTGTAGGTCCCACATCGGCTGGCAGCCAGAGGGCTAGGGAGCCCTGTTGATGGAGCTGTAGCCATCAGCCTCCTGGGGGAAGATCAGGCTGCAGAAGGATGAGAGTGAGGACGAATCCTCTTCCACGTCCACCTTGCTCCCACGATCCTCCGTGAAGGACCTCGGAGTTGCCCACGAGTCAGTTACGTAGGTCAGTGCGTGACGTGCAGCTGCTGGGGAGAAGGGTGGGGTGGGAGAGCCTGCAAGGGAGAGAGCTACACAGCTGTTCTACCTCTGAGAAGATGCACCAGGAATGGGGGCAGGGGCCGTGGGGATGTAACAGGAAGGATGTGTTCCCAAGGGACTCACCAGACTCCGTGACGGGGGCTGAAGAAACTTGAAGATGTTCCAAATCTGGGTCCTTGGGTGCCCTGCAGATGCAACATGGAAGCCAAGAGGAGGAGATGGCTTTGGGGTAAAATCCAGGGGCAACCTTGGTGGCTGAGAGGTAGGAACAGATGTGCTGGAATTTGGGGACAAAGTTGGGCTGTCACCCCTCTGGTAGTGACAAGAGTAGCAACGGATTGTGATAAGCTCATCTGGGGAGCATTAGAGATGGAAGACATAAGGGCAAAGGGAGGATCACCATTGATTTTTTTTTTTTTTCTGGCCTTTCAATGATCCAGTCAACAAATAATTATTGAGGACACTCTGTGTGCCAGATAGATCATGGATGCTAGCATTCAAGAGAGGAGCAAATAGACAAACTCCAGGCCCTTGAATTGCAGTGGGGAATATAGAAAAAAAGATGAATAAATACAATACACGGTGTGTTGGATAGACTGTGACAGGTAGGGTCCACTTGACTTCTGAGCTCTGGAACGGTACACTCACGCGTTCCACCTGCCATCATGGTGTGCGAAAACAGGGCCTGTGAGAGCCATAAGCAATGAGAGGGACGATGCAGGCCAGCTGTTTCCCTCTCCAGGGGACAAAACAGGCCAGAGGGATGGTGGGACTTGGCCAAGAGAAGTCAGCGTGCTCTGGGTAGAAGTGGCCTGGACCCCAGCCTCAGGCTTCTCAGCCCAGAGCCATTCCGTGCTGACTAGTCTGGCCTAAGGTGGGGGGAAGGAACAAGGAAGCCCCCTTCCAGCCACACAGTTGTCAGGACTCCAAGCCTGGAGGCAGGGAGGACGGACTGATTCCTCAGGGAGTTTTTGCCCCAAAGCTCTAAATTAGATGTAGAGTTCTAAATTCCAGTGATCATTATTAAGCAATCACTTAAAATTCTTTGAGTGTCTGCCCCCCCCCCCGCCCAAATCTCTCTGGTTTGACACTGAATTGGGGTTTTTTCTGTTTCATTTGTGGGTGTTCTTTCCTGGGGGCACTGTGGGAGTGGGTTTCCCCTTGCCCACCGTGATGCTCTTTTCTGTGTTTGGTGGTACCATCCATCCACTTTTCAGTGGTGGAGCAGGAAATGATTTTCCTCAAGTACCCTTATGTCCAGCTATGCTACAGTCCATACAATAGTCCCCTCTATAGGTCCAAGAAGGGCAAGAAACCTACTTGATTAGCAATAAAATTCCTGGGAGCTAGACCCCAGGAAATGTAGCCAGATCCCCCTGGGGAACGCCCCTGTAGAATATTGTTTGGACCAGCTTCAAAAGACTTGGGACAAACGTCTCAACAGCTCTCGTCCACTCCTCTGCCCTTCCACCTACTCTTCTGGTTGGAGAATTCTTTTGACACTGATCTGCAGTCAGGACTCAAAATTAAATTCTTCTGCATTATTATTTATTTTATTACATTTTTTGCGGTACGCGGGCCTCTCACTGTTGTGGCCTCTCCCGTTGCGGAGCACAGGCTCCCGACGCGTAGGCTCAGCGGCCATGTCTCACGGGCCCAGCTGCTCCGCGGCCTGTGGGATCTTCCCAGACCGGGGCACGAACCCGTGTCCCCTGCATCGGCAGGCGGACTCTCAACCACTGCGCCACCAAGGAAGCCCCTCTTCTGCATTATTAAATTGAGTATTTGGCTTAATATTTTAAAATCTGAGACCAGTTGAGACCCAAAAGCTCTCCATCAGTGCCTCACGTTCCTGTTGAAATTAAAAGCTTGCTGGAAAAAGTGCCGCTGAAGATTGGCTGCAGAGCGTTCCCTGGTGGCCCCCTGTCTGCTTGTGGGTCTCTGAGCATCTTTCCAAGCTCATGTTCTAAGTTCCCTTGACCCTCCTGAGTATATTTACCACAATGGAACTGCAAAGTGCCCAAATTGGAATCCATCCTTTTATTTTCTTCTTCTCGGTTCCCCTAACACGGTCTGACTCTAAGATTGTATCTCAGCCGCCTCAGCCCCTTCGAAAAGTCTGCATGTGATCAAACTGCAGCGAAGGCACTTGGACCCTTACTTTATATTGCAGCAGCTCATTTGGCTTTCAACTCTGAAAAAGTGCAAATTTCCTGTTGGCTTGGAATTAGTTTGCATTTTTTTCTCTCCTTCTCCAAGACAAATCAAATGAGAACCTTCAGGATATCCTACACGTGGAAGCTTGAGCTCATAGATCAAATGCCTCATTTGCCTGTCCTGGTGATATTTTTGCTCCATGTAAACTTACAGCAGAACTTGGCAACCCGGCCCCTAGATGGAGCTCCTGGGAAATATGTCAATTTTATGTCTAATTTTTATTACTAGGACCTGGGTGTTATATGGATTTAAGTGCAGCTCACAATCTCAGGTACTCCACCAGTCAATTTGCTTGGTGGATTTACTTCTGAATCCTTCTACATGGCGTTTTGTTTTTCATTTCGATTCTAACCGTATGTGTTTAAGTTTATACATAAAGATGACAATGTTTGGTGCTACCCATTATGAATAAGGAAATGTTGCTTCCTTCTTGGGTTGGGTAATGATGTTCTAATACATTCAGGACCTTCCTTCCAGCCTTGCAAAGACCCTTCTTTTTTTTTTTTTTCTTTTTTTTGCGGTACGCGGGCCTCTCACTGTTGTGGCCTCTCCCGTTGCGGGGCACAGGCTTCCGGC
>NW_006777568.1:1092765-1179813 GCF_000442215.2 Lipotes vexillifer
AAAAAAAAAAAAAAAAAATTGGGCGTAGGATTTTGTATCCCTCTTCTAATAAGTTGTTTTCCTTTGTTACCAAATATTTTGGGGGAAGATGATTTTCAAAATTAAGTAGTATTCTGTCCTGTGGTTAGAGCACTACCAATTTCACAAGCCCATTCTTATCGGTATTTAGGTTGTTTCCCACTCATTATTGTTACAGATAAAACCTCACTGAACTTCTCACACATAAGTCCTCTAGCACGTTCTAACTGAGAGCTGAGAGGTAGCATCCCTTTGTGAAAGGGTGTGTACACCTCTTTTACATTTTATTATCAAATTGTCCTCCAAAATGGTGATAACAGTAAGACTTTTGCCAACATTCTGTGAAATGCCTCCTTTCACCAAAGCCTTAAAAAAAAACTTAATTAAAAATTCAAAATAGTGACCATGGATTAAGCAAAATATGATGCATTCTTACTTTCTCTCCCATTTCCTTCAGTAACAGTGAAGCTGAACATTCGTAATGTTTGCTGACTGCCTTATTTCTTACTTTGTGACTTGACTGTCCATTTTCCCATTGGGTTCTTCAACTTATTGCTTTGCAAGAAATTTTTATTTAGTAAACATATTTACTTTTTGTAATGTGTTAGAAATAATTTTCCCAGAACGTAGTGGACTTTTTTATATTTTCTGTATGATGTTTCCTTTTCATATTTAATTAAGGCAGTTAGATCTATCTCTTTCATTACAATTTCTTTCTTTGTGTCATGCAGAGGAAGACTTCCCTAAGATCAGTCAAAGAATAATCTGCATTGTATTCCAATTCTTTTATAACTGGGGGTGGCTAAGGGGGATTGCTGCAAACTGGGGGTGGCTAAGGGGGATTGCTGCAAACTGGGGGTGGCTAAGGAGGCTTTCCTAGAGTTTCCCTGTTGAACTTCAAGGGAAGGCTCTGGGGTCTACGGTATTGAGATACAACTGTGTTAATGCAATCTATCACCACTGGCAGTGCAACTAGCAGGCATTCTTGACTTTGAGGGATGTGAAAATGGGCACCCTCATTCCAGCCCTGTTGAAGGTTTATGCACCTTTAAATATATACTTACCTAGCTCTTCTTAGCTTTCTCAAAAGACAGATATTCCCTCCTCATTCAGCTGGGCTTATGGAGGAAAAGCTGAATACCCATCCACTTAGAAATTTCAAATCAATTTATATAAATTGCACCATTGGTCATTAAAGACCTTCCCGCCCTGACTCACTATTAAAAACACCATGATAAGGAAAGGTAAGTATTCTATTGTCACAACTATTTTTTCCCATGGAAATTGATTACAGAACATTCTCCGTGGTTTGCATTTTTTCTCCAGGATCCTTCAAATAGTCTATGAATCCGATGAGTTGTTCTTGGTGCTGAATTGTCAGAGGTTTAGTGTTATCAACCCACCTTAAAATATAAGGACGTGCCTCCAAGTGGATCCAAGGTCATCAAAATAATTTATCATGAGCAAATCATCTGAGAGTTTATTTATAAGTTAGCTTGTATCATCCTGCTGCCTCGAGATAAAAGCAAAACACACACCTGTATGCAGGTATGCATGGTAATTGAGTGGGGCTTGTATACAAAGATTTAAAAAAAATTTTTTTTTGTCAAATCTTGAGCTTTGAGGGTGATTCTGAGTCCCAGTCCCTAGACCTGGATTTCTTTGTCTTCCACCCAGATACTCTGTGATTTTACAGACATGTGTTGGGTTCATGCCGAGCTGGCTTTGCCCCACAGACTGGAGCCTCCAGCTATGATGCCTCACAGTTGCAAATATACAGACTTGATCATTTTGCTGTCCTTCTCTGAAGGTTTGGTTCAACAGCAGAATGCTATTCTTTGTTTTGTCTCCTGTCCTGTTTCCTCCAGGCAAAACTTGGCATTAGGCAGCTCTGTTTTGGCCTCCATCCAAGTAATTTAGTACCACAAGCTTCTCATTATAAGATGGGTTCACCTGTAGGATGGTCCCATGGTCTGGATACTGAGCCCGCATTATTATTATTAAGACGCTGCTTCTGTTCAACATATGTTTGCGGCATAGACAGTTAATTTCCCCGTATACAGGCCTAGAGAGGTTCCTTTAGGGCTGGCGCTTTTTTGTTCTTGTTGGGAATTGGGAGAACAGCTAGCTAACTTTCCAGCTGCCCTCCTCACATTACTATTTAAAATGAGAGATGACAAAGACCACGACTATAACAAACAAATTGCCAGCATGTCTGTTCCTATGCTGGAAAAAGGGCCTTGAATTACTCTGAATCCTTGAGAAATTATTTCCATTTGGGGTCACTATGAAACCATGCTTACGGTCCGTATAACTGTCCTTTCGTTTTAAAGATGGTCTGGGTTACCTCAGCCCATTGGTATCATTGTACTCTAAAGTCGATCTTTTTTCAGGTTAAAAGGGAAAGATTACACAATGGGGCCACTCTGCAAATGTTCTGCATCAGTGTCGGAAGTGCCTTCGTGTACTAAGACGTTTAAGCACCTACAGAGTTGTTGCCAGCCATCTGGGCTGCTGAGAACACTAAATCGATCTGCTGTATGCGCTAAGCTAAGTCACTTATCTGTCAGGTAGTATTTCATTTAAAACCTATTTCTGTGCAAAACGAAATACGTAAAATAGTCTATTTCTGTACCCAAGTCTGACGGTTCCCATTATTTCACAAAGAAAATTGTCTTTTTAAAGGAGCAAGGAGGTCCTTGAGCTCATTGGCCATCGACTTCAGAAGGAGCTTCTATTGACATTATGCAAATGTCCAATGATTGTTAGGGGTACCGGGGTCCTGTCTGATTATTGATTCTCTCCCAGCCTACCTTTGAGTGTCACTCAGATGAACACTCATACTGGAAGGTCAGTTGAGGTTTTACATGATGACTTCATGACAAAGTATCTGTCCGTTATCCAATTTGAAGCCAGAGCCCTATTTCATAGCCTTATACTGAGAGCCAGGCAAGCTTTATGAAGCTTGAGTTTAATCTCCCACTCAGATTTATGCTCCTGGACTCTCTAAATATGGAAGTGCCTTCTGGCATCCCCAGGTGTCTCCACCGAAAGACACCGACTTGCATTCCAGGAAGTGTCCACGTGTTGTACACTCCGCCTATACCTGTTCCATTAAATTATTCCCTTTTTCAATCAGAAAAACCAATCAGGAGTTGGATGAAGAATAACTGGCTCCCTTCCACCATTTTTGTATTTTTTTTCCCTATAAATAAAAAGAATCATTCGTAAGTTGATGCATTTAATATGGGGTCCCGGTCTGGTATCATTTCTCCAGACCTGGAATCTGATTAATGACACACCATTTCAGCTGAATTTATGTCCCTGTTCACCTGGGAAAATGCAGTTTGTCCTTCCTTCACAAACAGAAGGGTACTGCGCAGGAATCAGGTTTCTCATACCTGCGTGTGCCAAAGGGGGAGACAGAAAATGCTGCTTGGGAAGAGAGAAGCCCTTTTGTATATTTAAAAGTAGTATTAGTGACTCCAAGTCTCTCGTATCCTATTGGATTCGTTTTTACTCCTTCAAAATTTATTTCTACTTAAAGATGCTCCACATATTGAGATGTTTAGGTATCTACCTCCCGAGGTGCTGGGTCATCTTGGGTATCACCACCGACTTCTCTCCCTCCTATGAGCTCTCCTTTCTGCCGACACCCCCGCCCCACCTCTCTGGGTCCTGTGTGCCAGCACACAAGTGTCCCGAGACCTGGGGAGAGCTTGGAGCCTGGCACTCTCTTGAGAGCTGATAACCCTGGTAGATTGAGGAAGGCCACGGTAGATGCTCCCTGTGAGAGCAGGTGGGGACTGGCCCCTCATTCCCTGTGATTAGAGTGACATGTCCCCAATGAGATGAACAGGAAAACATGCCGTGCGATGTTATTCCTCCCACGGACTCAGTGTCTTGTTACCTTAGCCCTTCTGGTGTGGAGCGACTTGGCAGGAAGACTAAATCGGGAGGGGTTATGCTCTGAGTGTTAGGACCATTCAGTTCAGCGGGCGAGCTCGAGACTGGCATGGGCTGGGAGCCAGTTTATAAAGTTGAATAGTGGTTCTTCCTATTTTAAATTTTTTTTAATAGGAGAAGCAGAGCTTTGAGTGGAAAGGTTACGGTCATGATGCTTAATTCAGAGCAAGCATGAAGCACAGCTATATGGACAGACCCACGTGAAGTCTACACTTAGTTACATTAACCAGATGGTTAAGAAAGAGCAAAGCTAGATTCA
This sequence comes from Lipotes vexillifer, assembly GCF_000442215.2. NCBI lineage: Eukaryota > Metazoa > Chordata > Mammalia > Artiodactyla > Lipotidae > Lipotes > Lipotes vexillifer. Next base: position 1,097,009 of record NW_006777568.1, read on the forward strand.
TTTAATCGAAAATATCTGATCAAGCCAGTAATTGTTAGGTATTTCAAGTTTTAGAGGATACTAATTGGATTGTGTGTGTCTGTGATCGAGTGATGTGTGTGTGTGTGTACCTGTTGCTCCGTCAACACAGCTCTTTTGCAATCAGGGGCACCAGGTTCTCTGAAATCCATCGAGGGGACCCTGGGCGGGGTTTCAGGGGACTTTCCTGGAGGACTTCGATATCTCTCTGTCCCCCGCCAGAACTTGACACTAAATGCCTTTGTCTTTATCCAAAGGGCAGCTCTGAGATGCAGGCAGGGAGAGGAGTATGATGTGGCCGCAGACACCTGACGTGCTCCAGCCCCCAGCCAGGGGAGGGAGACCTCCTTCCCCTTCCAGTGAACACTAAACACAGCGCTGGACCACCTGCCTGTCAGGCGCCTTGTCAGCTAAAAGGTCCCCCAAGGCCTGTTTAGTGGGAAATAGCAGAGTCAGGCTAGCTGTGTCCACCCTGGGAGTGCAGGCTGTGAGGTTCGCCTTCCTTGGTTTGCGCTCCCAGGTAATGGTCCTCTCATCAGTGGCAAGGCCGCTCATTGGAACTGACACTCCGTGATGGGCTTAGACAGACACAGGGGCCTAGCTGGCCTCCTGGAGCCCCGTGATGGGAGTGACCCAACATGGTTATCATTTGATTGAAACGATCAACTCATTTCCCATAGGTCATGAGATACCAGCCAAGATCCAAATCGGAAAAGACGGGGCCTCATTGCCTGATTACCAGCGGCAGCCCCAGCTGAGTGCAAGGATGTGGGTTGTAAAGTGCTGTTTCCTCCTGTTTACGGCTGGAACGCAGAAGGCGGTGATGCCTCTAGGAAGCTCCTTCTTACACAGCTGCCTACCATGGGCGTGGCGGTCGGGGACACCCCTGGAACCGTGAGCCCAGGTGCAGTGGAGGTCGGGGGCAGTCCCCTCCAGCCCCCTCCACGCTCCAGGGAGGGGCGTGGGTGTGTAAAGTTGTGGGGAAGAGGACGCCTACTGTTTCCTGGGGCCGCGTTAGCAAAGAAGCACAGACTTGTTGGCTCAGAAACACAGAAACTTACTGTCTCACATTTCTGGAGGCCAGAGTGCAAAATCAAGGTGTAGATGGAGGTGTGCTCCCTTGGAAGTGCTGGGAATGGTCTGTTCCTGGCCTCTCTCCCAGCTCCTGGTGGCCTCAGGTGTTCCGTGGCTTGTGGATGCATCACAGAAGATGCATCTTCTGTCTTTATGTGATGTTCCCTCTGTGTCTCCACATTGTCTTCTCTGGGTCCATATTTCCCCTTGTTATAAGGACACCAGTCACATTTGATGAGGGCCTACGCTGGTGAACTCATTTTAACTTGATCACTGCTGTTAAGACGTATTTCCAAATAAGGTTGTATTCTGAGGTGACAGGGGGTTAGGACTTCAACACATCTTTTTGGAGGCGTGAAACTCGAAACTTAATAGGAAAGGAACCCAAAGGAAATGAAAAGAGCACCTTGAAGAGATATCTGTGCCCCCGGCTCACTGCTGCGTTATTCACAACGGCCAAGACAGGGAAACTACCTAGGCATCTGTTGAAGAATGAACAGATGAAGGGATTGTGTGGGTGACACGGGGATGTTATTCAGTCTTTACAAAGAAGGAGATCCTGCCATTTGCAACACATGGATGAACCTGCAGGACCTCATGCTAAATGAAATAAGCTAGGCACAGAAAGACAAAGTTGCACGATCTCCTTGTGTATAGAATCCAATAAAGTTGAATACATAGAAGTAAAGCGTAGAACTGTAGTTACCAAGAGTGGGAGGCGGGGGAGATGGGAGATGTTGATCAAGAGGCACAGAGTTCTGCTTCTGTTGGATGGTCAAGTCTAGAAAGCTGGTGCCCAGCGTGGTGACTGTAGTTAGTAATACTGTGTAAAATGCTGGAAAATTGCTAATAGAGTAGATTCAGATGCTCTTATCACACACACAAAAGATAACTACGCGAGGAGATTATTAGCTTGGTGTAGTAATCTTTTCACTTTATATATATTTATCAAATTATCATGGTGCACACCTTAAATATGTACAATTTATATTAAGAGCAAAAACACATTACAGGAGCTGTGTGTCATTTCTGGAAGGCCCAGCCATCTGGACCAAAACCCTGGAGCCTTGGTGTCTGTGGAGGGTCCCGCCATGCACACCTCTGCCCCTGTGCCGTTTCCTGACTCAAGCTGGAGACCTGAACCACTTTCCTGATGCTCAGACTGAAGAGACCTACCCTGCTGTCAAGTGGGTAGGTTCCAGAACCCTCTGGCCGATTCTGGAGCAAAGCATGAGAAGTCACCCTGAGCCTTGGCTTTTTCTCCATGAATGACAGTTCTGCATGTTGGCCTAGGACCTTCTGCAGTGTCTGTGAGAGGCGGCCCTGACTTTGGGGGGATGCAGTGGGATCGACCCAGGATGTGCCGGAAGGAGAGGGGAGGCCTGCCTTGAGGGTGGTCTGCAGAGACGGGAGCTCCCTGGAGCAGCCCCAAAGGCCCCCGTGTGCCGTGCAAGGAGACGTGCCTTGTCACAGCCCGATCCCTGGTTCAAAGGCACCCTTGATGCTACCCCTGCATGAGCACAGCCTGAAACGGCCCAAGGTTTCACTTGGAAAAGTTTGCCAGCAGTGTGTCAGAAGTTATTAGTGAGAAATAAAAGTCGGTGTTGTGATGGTGCATGGAAGAGACAGGGAGGGTGGCCTTGCCTGGAGGACGGGGCTGAAGGACGAGGACGTTGCAGGGACCATGGCGGGTGGCTGAGAACAGTGTGTTTCATCTGGTTGCTACCTCGATGCTTTGTTCCTTATGAAGCGTTATTTAGAAATGAACCTTTCCTCGTCATCCCTCTCATCCCCTTCTCCTTAGTTTTCCTTCCTTGAAGTGGCCAGAGAATTAAGGACCTGCATAGGCTGCTGTCATTGCCCTCGTGAGCTTGTTACATCCAGAGGTGGGCAGCCCTGTTGAGGGAGCACTTGATGCAGCCGCCAGCAAGTACGATTCTGACTATTTCTGTTTTCAACTCAGGTTTTTGACCTGCTAAGTCTCCTAGGTGTACAAATACGTGTGTAAATGATGGCAGGAATCTGTGTGGTTCTGCTTTGCAAAAAGATGAGTAAAATGAATAGGGATTAATAACCAAACGTGCTCTGGATTGGCATCCAAAGTAGGTGCCATTGCCACTAAAACAAGATTTAGACCAAAGTTTTAGATAGGGATACGTCAGCTGATTCTTTGAAAAACACAGGACAGTTTTTTCAAGTAAGCAAGGGAGCTAGGGAGGGATGAAAACAGAAGTTACTGGGAAGGTTTTCCTTTTGGGGGATGAGTTCCAGGTTCAATTTTGTTTTCAGGCCTAGATGTGGGTCAGCACATGAGGTCCATGGCTTTGCTCTGTGCTTTATAATAACAAGATACTACCTGCCAGCAACACCCAGCTTTTGTAGGCAGGACCCCCCAAAGCACAAGCCTCCTTGGATCTTAGAACAACCCCATCTGTAAAAAGAGGCTCAGTTAGGTGCCTCCAGGACATGCCTGGCTCTGGTGAGGTTAAAAGTTCAGGACGCTTTTTAGATCCCAGAGATTTGGATAAGTGATGGGCTCAAATTCTTGCCAAAAGATTCTGTCACGGGGTTTAAAAAACCCTCAGTGGTGGTGAGCTTCTGGAATAAACTTCCCTAATGGACAAAGCAGGTGCGGGGGCCCTTATTCCTTGGCCAACAGACCTGGAAGGAAGAAACGAGGGGTCCAGGCTGAGGAGTCCAGACAAGGAAAATGCTGCTCCCCAGACAGCTCTGAGTGGGGGAAGGGAGAGAAGCACCTTAGTGGGACCAGAAAGGGGTGAAGGTCAGTGAAGGGGGGTTTTGCTTGGCTTATGCTGACGTGAGAGCGAGGAGGTGGGAAAGGGCCTGCGATGACCGCGTCCTTCACTGGGAGGGCAGCTTGGGTTGGCCTGTCCCTTCTCACAGGTTCATGCTGGAGGCCGCTGGCCCAGCCCTGCGCTCCACAGGGCCTCCCAGACGCTGGTCATTTCCAAGTTGCTTCTCCAGTGGAGGTTTCTAAGCGAGTGGCGTCCTCAGTAGTGACACCGTGGCTGATGTCCAGGGGCCCCTTTCCAGGCTGATCTGTAACACGGCTGCCGTGTCGGGTCCACCCCTCCACCCTTCACTCCAAAATCCTCTGCCTCCTCGGGTTTCCAGAATCTTCCTGTCTGCACCAAACAACCCTCTCAGAACCAGGCACTGGATAATCACCGTGGTGTCAAGATTCTCTGCCAGCCTCTTCCACCTGCCTCAGCACAGGTTCCTCAGCCCCTGGGGCACCACAGGCACTCAAGACCGAGGCTTTTCTGCCTCCTTCTCACCCGGGCCTGGCAGGCATGCCAGGCTTCGAGGGGCCACGGAAGGAAGGCGTATGGGTGGGACTCTCAAACCACCCTTGAACGTGAGCCTGTAAGGAGAGCTGTGAAAGCTCCCGATTAGTGAACGAACCATGTAGCACACGTGTGCGTGTATGTGTGCCCACAACATGCATGCATGAAGCAGGGGTGCAGGGCCCGGTGCCCTGGCTCCATCCTCTGCGTTTCCTCCCCAGGCTGAATTAGGGCGCTCATGGCATGATCTAGTTACTTCTACAGTAAGGATCATCCCTTTGTCTCAAAGTGGTATTGATAACCTCTCCTTTTCACTAGACTGGAGGCTTTTTGAAAGCAGGAGGCTGTCTTTCATTTCCACAGTCCCCACCCAGAGTAAGCTGGGGAGTGGTGGGGAAGTGTGGGATGAATGTCTATCTCCATTTACCTCTCTCTCTTCTCTACCTACTGCTTGCTCAGTATACCTATTCCCAGACCATTCCACATCTGTCTATATTCTTTCTACATATTTGTATCTCCATATTTCTATCTATCATCTCCTATTTCTATCTATATTATGTCTATACATGTATCCATCTATATTTAAACCATCTCCATCTATAATTGTATTTCTGTGTCTATCTGTATATATCCATATTCATCTACGTCTATATTTATCCTCTCATACATTTTTGTAAATTCTCCCTCTACAAGTCTCGTTATAGGGACATCCCTGGAGCATGAGACCCAGGACTGGAAGTCACAACCACACTCACTTTTTCCCATGAAGCACAGAGATGGGTCCACATGCTACCTCCTATTCCATCATCTCTTCCCTGACTTCTCATCCTTCCTGTGTCAGGACAATATAACTGAAACACTTGTAGCTGTGGCCTGTCCCTTCTCAAAGATTCACGCTGGAGGCTGTTCTTATTCTTTGCTCCTAGAACTATGTTTTGAGCTGCAGACAAGACACAGGACTGATTTTCTAATGTATGGACTTACAGACGGCTTTTATATTTTGTTGGCCTCATCTGCATGCCTCACATTACCTGCCTTTTATTTTAGAACATTTCTCCAGTCTAAAAACTTACCAGAACATTGACAATAGCTCTGGAAATCTGAAATTTTTCATAGCACAACTATGTAATATAATTTAAAGGTTCAATTCCCTCGATAGAGTGAGACACCCAAGAATGGCATCCCACACTATGACGAGTGGGAGTAGAGGTCGTATGGAGACACTCAGGTGCTGCCTGGCCACTTTGTCTCCTAGTGCTGCCTAGGACTCCAGTGAGAGACACTAGCAGGAAATCATTTTAAATTCTATAGACTGCTGGCTTCCTCCAGTTTTTATGAATCTCTTCCAAATTCTGACCCTAAGCTCCTTTTCCTCAGGTGGTACCTTTATCATTGGGTGAGGCAAAATGTCAGAAGAGCTTACCAGAAAACGTGCAGTGAATGTAGCCCACCTCCCTTGTTGCTGAGTCCAAGATTTTACTGCTTGCCACATGACGGGCCAATAAATAGGGAGACAAGTTGTTGGGGCAAGGAACAGGGACTTTATCTGGAAAGCCAGCAGACCGAGAAGATGGGGGACTAGTGCCCCAAAGAACCATCTTACCTGAGTTAGAATTAGTCCTCTTTTATACTAAAAGAGGAGGGGGGGTGTGGTTGGTTGCTTCAAACTTCTTGGTGTCTGAATCCTTTGTTCCTGCCGCTGTTCAGGCAAGTCAGGTCAGGTGTCCTTGTAAATCTCCAAGGCAAATGTTATTCTGTGTTCTGCAACATTTTATCTCTATATGAATGGAAAAGTGTTTACATGCAAAGGTCAGAGCCTTGAGAATGGGCTCTCTGTCTATTTCAGGCTGTAGGCAACATACTTAACTTGTAGCAAAAGCAATAGAATAGGAAGGTTAAAGTAAAAGAGACAGATCCAGTATGGAGTCAGATTTGTTCTTCCCTGTTACACCCTCATCTCCTGCATGGTGTCCCTCTGTGATCCATGGAGGGTGGAGGTGAAGGTGGGGGTCCCAGGAGGTAGGCAGAACTCTAGTGAACACTTGAAAATACTTGAGTAAATTCCACCTGTAAACTCATTAGCTCTGTTCTGTAGAATGGAGGGTGGGTCCTGGTTGGGGGGCGGGGGGCGGGGGGTGGGCACTGGCAGAAATAGGAGCAGAGGGGTGGGGAGGGGAGGCAGGGGAAGGAGGGGCTTATGAATCATAGACAAAAAGTGCTTTCTCTGGGGGAGAAAACTGACATATTTTAATGTTATTTTGTCCTAAAAGAGCCAGAAACTCTGGCCAGAACCTTTCAGCAGAGGCACATTAGCTATTGAGATTGTTTGCTGTGGCTCCTGATCAGGACTAACTTGAGAACAGACCTGACCTGGAGGAGGAGGTCTCCTCAGTCACCAGCACTCTGGCTTCGTGAGAGCATTTGACTTTAGGAAATGTGGGCTTCTTACCTGCTTCTTTGTACCTCTTGTCCCAGGAATAATCCTTAGTTCCTTCAGATTCGAGATGCTGGACCTAAACTTGACCCAAGAGGTGAAGGGCAGACCACATGCCCCGAGGAAGCTGGCCTCAGAGGTGTGGCATCCTGGCGGGTGGACGGCCTCCTCCAGCCCTCGAAGCTCTCACACAGACAGGGGGGGGCCTTCAGCCTGGCCTCCAGTGGGTCCTGGAGCTCAGCGTGTGGGGAGAAACCTGGAGGCCACGTGGGTGCATATGGCAGGGATCCTGGGAGCCAAATCATCAGGAAGTTGAAAGAGCTTGGGAAGAAGACCCCTTTTCCATAAAGCAGTCATTTTCCCACATTAGCTAAGTTGCAAGTTTCAGTCACTTAGGACTATTTATCTGGGTATAAAATAACACGGATGAAGCCCCTTTTTAAACCTTTCACGGATCATTTGGCAAAGACTTCCTATTTGACGTGTATCATCTGGACCATCAGTCTTGCTGAAAGGGTCGCAGGCTGTTGCTGCTACAAACAGGAATGACAAACTCTCACTTCGGATCAACGACTGCCTGCCAGAGAGGTGGTGACCTTCGTAGCTTTTTGTGCACTTAATCAGTGACCGGCAAAACTGTGGTCATCATCAAGATGCTTAAGAAAGGAGACAAGGAGAAGAAAATGGAGAAACTTAAGGGAAAATCAGATTGAAACACCAAAAGCCTCCGAGAACCTGTCCTGCTGGCTGGGCGGGGGAACCAGCACCTTTCCAAGTGGGGATTTTGGACAGAATGATGGGATCTCACTCCCACCTTACCCCAGTCCTGCCCGCTAGTGACTGTGCACAGCTGACAGGTCACCGATCCCTTGGGCCCAACCCAAAGAGGCCCGTAACTTGGGAACTCTCACCACCTGGTGATTCAGGTATTGGGGCTTGGGGCGGGCATCCCCCAAATATGCCTCAGTAGCATATTGGTTACTTTGAATTAAAGTTACTTAAGAAATGCACGAGGGGCACTCTGACCCTCTTCTCTGTCTCACTGAAAGCAGGAAACAAATCTCCCAGGTGAAAGGTGTCCTGCCTACCACATCTGGACACCCTTATCACCAATGATCAGGAATTTAGGCTGAGAAGCCTTGTATGAACAAACCTTGTTACTTCTTTAATCGACGACCCTGGCCCACACTGTTTAGATTCTTCACTAATTGAGTACCCAAAGCCTAAGTTTCCTTGTCCTGTCAATTCCTCACAATTTTATTATTTTTTTAATTTTAATTTGTATTGGAGTATAGTTGATTTAAACTGTTGTGTTAGTTTCAGGTGTACAGCAAAGTGAATCAGTTATATGTATATCCACTTCTTAGATTCTTTTCCCATATAGGCCATTATAGAGTATTGAGTAGAGTTCCCTGTGCTATATAGTAGGTCCTTGTTAGTTATCTTTTTTATATGTAGTAGTGTGTATATGTCAATACCAATCTCCCAGTTTATCCCACCCACCCCCCTTCCCTCCCTGGTAATCATAAATTTTTTTTCTACATTAGCGACTCTATTTCTGTTTTGTAAATAAGTTCATTTGTAACTTTTTTTAGATTTCACATATAAGCAATATTATATGATATTTGTCTTTCTCTGCCTGACTTACTTCACTTGGTATGACAATCTCTATACCCATCCATGTTGTTGCAAATCCTGCTTTGGCCACTTCTTAGGTCCCATTTCTATGAGACCTCTGTGCTTTTCTCAAACTTATTCATAATGCGAACAGCATCAAAGACAAACTCCTGCGTGAAAGAGAACTGAGCTCAACTGTTAGTCTGCCACCTAAGAGCCGTGTGCCACTGGATGAGTTTCTTCATCTTTGTCTCAGTTTGCCTCATCTGTAAAATGGGGATCATAGTACTACATTACCTCTATTCTAAGACGACTTTAAATCAATGGTATATTTTTAAATTGACATACATACGTAATGTATTTATTTTTGCCAGAAGACATTATCAGTCACAGGACAGATCCCAATTTCAGAAACATTAAATTGTGACAAAATGCCCACCTAAGAAATGGAGGAAACTGTGTAGCATCTGCCTTGACTGAAATGAGCCACTGGTTATCAAATGACTCACACCCAGCTTGGCTCACTGGGGTGAGTGAGGGCTGCTCGCATTACTGTTATTCTTATAACAACTGTGGACTATGGACATTGCCATCAGCTGGTCTGCATCTGAGTGAGGAATTCACACAGTGAGCAATGAAGCTATGGGGAAGCCTAAATGATACTATTTCAGGGGCACCCCAAAACGTCATCAGAGCCAGAGCTAAGCTTTTAGAAGGAACTTGTTACATTTTTCATTCATTTTTATTCAGATGAATTTCCTACCTACTGAGTTGATCCAGTAGCCAGTCAACGATCACAACTGTTCATACAACTTTTCTCCCATGTATGACAATCGGCCATGGGGTGATGTTCATGGAAGCTGTCCAAGGGTACCCACCTCCCCTACCCCAGTCACTGGCTTCAGTAAGAAGGAGTCTGCTCCTCGGAAACTTCTGGGGCCAGGTCATCACTGAAAACAGGATTTCCCCGTCCCATGGTCCAGGTTCTCTGCTGGCAAGACCGCAGATGCCGAAGGCTCAGAGACGAACCATGGCTGCCAGATGGCGTCCGCACATCTCTGCTTCACGTGTGGAGGCCAAGTGGGCCTGCTAACAGATCCGAAAATCCATGTTTCTGGAGCTGGAGGCGGGGCAGTCCTGTGCTGGGAAGGGGCTCTGAGATGGCAGACCGTTTACACCGCACACCGCGGGCACACCAAGCACACTTCCTAAATCACGCCTCCTTCCAAAACGTATGTGGCTCTTCCCAGAAATACCACCTTGCCGGGGCCGTCACTCTGCCCTCGTAGCTTGACAAACAGCGGTGAGTGTTTTACACACACGGCTGAGACTTGCACGCACAAGGCATCTGGCTGGGTTGAAATCGCGTGGGGGTAAATATGACTATGAAAACTGGGTCATCACGGACTTTCAGTTTTTAGAAAACGCCCATTTCTGATCATGATGAGAGCGAGGATGACAGTGACGGTGGTCGTGCCCCTTAGACAGCTCTGTTTCCCCTACAGTTCAGATCTAAAATAATCTGTTTCCAGATACTGCAGTGGAACCCCAGAAAATAATAAAGGTATTTTCTGAAAAACTCCTTAGTCTGTGGCATAAACCTGGAGCACTGACATGTATAGCTTGAGGCTTATTTTTAGATCCTCTAGAGAATGAATGTGTGTGAGAGAGAGTCGGAGAGAAAGAGCAGAGAGAGAACGGTTTAAATCATAATAACTTCATAAAACAGAGTTTTCTTGTAATATTCTTTGGTAATGTTGAGCTGAAAATAGATTTACAATCAAAATGGGCTTAATCTGATATTAAAGAATTCTCTTAAAATCCCCCGAACAATTGAGATTTTTTTCCCCTTTGGTTTGTTTTGCGTTAGCTCCTCCAAGAGGCTGTGGATATAAAGAAATATATTGACGTTAATGAAAATGAGTCTTATGTTTCTTAGTCGAGACAGTTTCAGCTTCAGAAGATCTGCTACAAATAACCCTCATGTTTAACTGAGAGGGTGCCTCTACCTCCCCATGGGACAGGTTACTTCCCAAAGGGACAGGACACGCATGACACGGGGCCTTTCTGACAATAACAGACCAGGGAGTAGATGTTCCCAAGGTTAATAGGTTATTTCTGAGTCCACACCCAGAACATTTGAAAGGATTGAAAATCTATGTCATCCTTGAGAATGTGGCACCTGGGCACTAGGGTTCTGGTCTAATCCTTTGATGACTCAGATCAGAAACTGGGAAATGGGTAAATTTTAGGAAAAAGCTCCACCAGAACTTCAGGAAGGCAGCCTTGGCATCAGAAGTGCGTCATTTTCGCTTGGCCTTTTGTCCTCATGGAGGCCTTTTCACATCCGGGGAGCAAATCTATTTCACTGCACATCTATTACCTCGGTTGATGAGGTCTAATAAAAATCCTTAATTAAAAATAATCGTATTAATGATAATGTCATAATCAGGAGCCATAATTACTAGTTTTGCATATAAAATCATTTGATTTTGAAACACATCATCGCCCAGCTCCAGCTGGCTTCTTACTGACCAAACTCATCACATAGCAGAGAATATTTTGAAGTAAAACCACAATGCTGTAGACAGTTTCCTTCATGACTCACAGCATGTCAGGAGCTCCTGGTTTCGACAGAATCACAGTAGACTGTGTCTCCAGATCTGCACGTGGCGTCAGCGTCCCAGCCACACGGGCTCCACTGAACCCAACTCTTGGCAATTTGGTCAAAACCCACATCTGTTTCCGGTTAAGCTCTACCCTGGTTCTCAACGGCCATAGTACATTTCCCACTGCCTCCTGTGTGTCTTCACAATCAGATGATGCTTTGGGACACAGACAATGAATCTCTGTAATTGCTCTAATATGGCCATCACCATGTGGCCAGATGGCTTAACCTTTCCCGAGGTGTTCCACACTCCCGTTGCTACCGACCATGCTTTCCTTTGGTGAGTGGAAGGAAAATTTCCTCAGAGCAGGAGGTGCAAACAGAGACCCAACCGGTACTGTTGGTGGCCCCAGTGGTCCACATGGGGTCTTCAGGGACCACTCGAAGATAAAGTTTCTCCTGTGCACTCACACAGCGAGTTCTTAAGGATGTGCTCAGCCCTGAGGCTTTGCAGTCACATGTGCGATGCCTGCTCCAGTGGCTTTAAAGGTAAATCATGACTTCAGAGGAGTGTCACAAGTGATTGATGGCTCTGAAAAGTGAAAGGCAACAAAGAAATGAACGATAAGCTGAGTATACCAGGCAGAATGTTGAATTCTTTTTTTTTTTAACTCTAATGACTTCATGTAAATCTGTCTTGGCTATATAGAGGTTTATGAATAAACTCAGGGCCAAATTCTTCGTCATTCAAAGGTTCTGAGATTTCAAATTGCATATAGCCTGCTGTCGTGGAAGGATTCTTAAAGGATTACTGCTTTAGAGTTGCTTGACTTTTGGCATCTGCCCCAGCCCTTTATTACGTTTGGCAGGTGACACCGGAGAACAGTTTGTTCATGTAAATGTCTTGGCTATATAGAGGTTTATGAATAAACTCAGGGCCAAATTCTTCGTCATTCAAAGGTTCTGAGATTTCAAATTGCATATAGCCTGCTGTCGTGGAAGGATTCTTAAAGGATTACTGCTTTAGAGTTGCTTGACTTTTGGCATCTGCCCCAGCCCTTTATTACGTTTGGCAGGTGACACCGGAGAACAGTTTGCTTTGAGTGGCTCTGGGAGCGGCATTCTGTCCCGGAGGACCTGGGGGTGGAGTGCAGGAAAGAAAACCTAGCTGCTGATAACATCTTAAGTCTCACTTTTTGGATCTTGGCAAAGCACCTCAGATTACAAGTATATCTGTAATGGGTTGAATTGTATCCCACCTCCCCTGCAAAAATGATATATATCTACCCAGAATCTGTGAATGTGACCTTATCTGAATGAAGAGCCTTTGCAGATGTAATTAGGAATCTTGAAATGAGATCTGACTTGATTTAGGGTGAGTCCTAAACCCAAGAACGAGAGTCCTTCTAAGAAGAGGAAAGACAGTGACTTGTAGCGGGACGTGTTCTCATGAACATGGAAGACGGAGCAGGCCTAGGAGTGACATATCGAAAAATCAATGAACACCAAGCACCACTGGGAACCACCGGGACCTGGGAGAGAGTCAGGGGACAGAGTCTCCCTCGGATCCTCCGGCAGGGGTTCACTCTGCTGAGACCTTGATTTTGTACTTCTGGCCTCTGGAACCGCAAGAGAATACAGAGAGAACTGTTGTTCTGTGCCCCCCTGTCTTTCTATGGTCATTTCTTGTGGCAGCCCCAAGAAACAAATACACTCCCTCTAATTGGTGTTCTGGCCACCTCCACCTCTATGAGAAGTTTAAGTGAACGTAATATTTCCTTCCCCAGGTTTTTGTATTTGTATCACATGTCTGAAACCCAGGCTCGTTTCAGCAGGTAGATTTTTGTTGGCTAAAGGATGCCTCTGTGTTCTGTAGCCCTGTTTACAACACACCAGACCTCAAGGGCTCCCTAGTAGGGCTTCTGCCTTAGGTCAGATTCCCTGAAGCAGAGCCTGAGGCAGAGATTTAGATGCTTGTGGCTAATTACGGGAATGAGCTTCTGGAAACACCTTAACAAGAGTACTGTGAACAAGATAAGAAAGGGGAAGGAGGTGAGAAAGGATATGGTCTCAGCTAAAGCCTGGCCTGCCCTGATCCAGGGGTGGGAGGTGGGAGGGAGCTATGGAGCATATGTCACACCCCTATGACCAGACAGCTGGTCTTGGTACCCCCATATCAGCCAGAAACGGTTCTGGCTGAGGAGGGAGGAGGGTGCACAGCCCCAGGGTGCTGGGGATTGAGGCAGTGGTGAGCTGTGAGCTGGGGAATGGGCACTGGGATTTGCATTAATAGCACCTACTACAGGTGGGACCCATAGATGATGGATTTCTTGGCAGACACCCCTCTGCCCTCTGTGCCCCATCTCAGAACTGCCACCCTATACATAATTTTAAACCACCTAGGGCCCAGCTATTCCAGGACCACTGGGCGATGCAGTGTCCCAAGACAAATAACTCCTCAATCCCCCTAAATATGGGTATTTGACGTTCCCGTGTTGGAGAGGTGACAGGCAGCATCCACATTCTCATTTTTGTTATTTATCAACATTTCAAAGTGAAACTTCAAGGGAATGGTGTGTTTTAGTTTCATCTGTTCACTCATCCATTCCACACCCACCGAGTCCTGGGCGTTGGGTTGGAAGCTGAGGATGCAACAGGTCACAGTGTACGCTTATTTTGCTAAAGAGCACAGAGACTGGGGCCAGGGGCAGACCATGACCACGTCGTAGGGCCAGGTTGATTGATGGCACCCTAGGGAAGTGGATAGGTGAGTAGGAGCGGGGGATTTAGGAGCCTCTAACTCTGGCAGACCAGAGGAGTAGGAAGATAAGCATTTGCCGGCGGGGGAGGCATTCGCCAAGGGGAACAGAGAGTGGTGTGGGCAAAGCCTCGGAGCGTCCAGAAACTGTCGACTTTCCCGCACGCAGTGACAAGTCTGGTGGGGTAAGGATGGTGCACTAGGGTGGTGGTGCCAGGCGGGAAAACAAGGTGGGTCCTTGCCAAGCAGTTTGGTGATGACATTTAGGTCAACAGATGCAAACTTCCTATTGGAATTTGGGAATTATGGCAACAAGACGAAAGTGTGATGTTTCCGTGAAGTTTTAAGGCAGCGTAGCTCAAGGTCAGATCTCAGATAATAGAACTGAACCACCTGCCTGGCTCTGACCTTGGGCAAGTTGCTTGAAGTGGCTCTGCCTCAATTTTGTCATCTGTAAAATGGGAGTCCTAAGGCGGTTGTGAAGATCAAAGGAAGATAGTGAAACGCTCAGGTCAGTGCCTGACCCGTGGTGTGTGCTTGGCATGTTTTAGCTGCAAAGAGCCTAGATCGGTGCCTGACCTCTTGCAAGAGCTCCATAAATATTTGCTGAATAAAATCTTGTGTCACGTTGTGCAACTTCACACACATTTTATATTTAAGGACATATTGTCTTTATGTTTTAATATAAGATGATTTTTCTCCAAAGGTACAGTTTTAAGATAGTTGCTCCAAGAGGATGTGTCTTATTGTTGTCGAGGTTCTGTGGCCTCCCTGGGGTCCCTGTGTGTCGGTGGGATGTGATCTGCTTCTCTGTGCCTGATGCACCAACTGAAAAAGGTCACCCATGGGAGGAGCTGTGTCCAGGGAAAGGATGGGATTCTGCAGGTCCAGCCTCGGTCTACCACGGCGCGTTTTGCACGTTAAAAGATCTTCAAGGTCGGGACCCTTTTTATGCCAGTGATGTGGGGCGGGCCAGGCCAGGATAGCAGATTTACATGTTGCTGTCCAAAGCTCATTCTTATGAAGCAGAAGTGCTTGTAATTCCAGAGTGAAGGCATGAAAAATTAGAAGGTCCAGGTCGTAAATCTCTTTGCTCTCAGTGGTAGAACTTCTGATACTCAGCTAGTGTGCGTAGGATGAGTTGTCAGTACATATTTTTCTCTCTCTATAGTTAGCCATTTCTCTAAAAATATAGCCTCGTTGTGTGTCTTGTGGTCTATTATTATGGGATCGGGTAGTAAAAGAGCCGTCATTATAAATGTGTGTAATGGAACAAAGGAGGTTGCCATGGGAACCTAGACTCTAAATTTCCAGAAATTTCTGAGTTTGATTCATGAACTTAATGTTTCAGGGACCTAGCTGTTATACTAAAGACAGAAAAAAATGCCATTTTAGGTAGCACTTTTCTATCTAAAAATCCCCCAAATGCTTTCTAAAACATTCTAAGATATTTTGATGGCCTATGATAGAGCATTTATTTGACACATGGATGAGCAAAAACAAGGACTCCAACTTTCCAGCAGTGACACTGCAATGCTATACAGTACATACAAGTAAACTATTGGGGTTTTAGCAAAGTTCAAGTTCTTTTCGAGTTGCTTCCTGGGTGAGAAGTACTCTGTGTGTCCTTCTGCAAAACTGGAAGACACACAGCTATTGAATGATCCTTAGTTCTGCCCTCACAGCAGAACTAAACCTCTAATGAGAGGCTCCCAATCCAAACCCAACACGTTTTCATGATATGCTTTTGGAAGAAAGATAGCAAATTAGAAAGGGGAAGAAGAGAAGAAAAGTGAAAGGGAATTGAGTGAACACTTGGTTCCTAAATTGCTTCCACGTGGCTTTGGAAAGATCCAGGAAAGAACTTCAAGGAAGATGGGTTCTCATCCCCAGAGATGAGCCAGGACTCTTCTTTCTCGCTCCAGGAAGTGGCTTAACCTTCCAAATGGACAACCTTTCAGATGTTGCTCCAAGGATTCTAAGGTTCAAGCATGAAGGTTCCAGAATGGCTATGGTTGTTCCAGAAAATTCCAAGATTGCATGTTTCTCAAGCTGTCCTCAGACTGTGGTGTCCAGCTATCAATGAGGCTTGGATGATGGTCTGGGCAAGGGGCTGACTCACTGACCCACGGCAGGAAGACCCTTCAGTGACAGCCTGGCTTTATCCCCCCAGTGTGGTTGGGAGCCACATACAAACTGCTCCTGGGAATCAGCGGTACCAGAATGCCCTGCTCAGGGTGTTCATAATTCATGTGCTTCAGAGACTCCCCCACCAGAGCCCACAGCATCCAGAGAGGGATTCCAGAGCGAAGAATCCAGAAGAATCAGGAGCTAGAAGCAAATATTTCGTGAGACACATGGACAGTTGACTGACTCCCGAGTCACCCTTGGAGTGACATTAGAATCCCCTGCAGTCTGCCTGGGGACACAGCCAAGTGCCCCGCTATAATGCAGGCATGTGTGGGGCCTCACAGGTGAGCAATACTCAAGGAGCAGCTAAAGAGGTGATGGGTTGAAATGCAACTGTTGGGTATTTTGAGGGCCGGTGGATGAATGGTCAGGCAGGGGAAAGGTGGGCAGCTAAGCATCGAAGAGGAAGGTTTCAGAGGGCCTCCCTGCCAGGAACAGCTGGAGACGCAGCCACACGCACAGGACTTGTTGTATTCGATTTGGAGGAGCTGAGAACCCCTGTCTTCTCAGTTAGTTTGTGTTGAATGTCTGGATAAATGAATGAGAGCCACCGTTAAAGCATAAGGAATTTAGAAATTGAAAAGGTAAATGTAAGCACAACGTGTTACTTCAGCAACTCCAAAGTGCTCACCATGCTCAGGAACAATTCTGCTCAGTTCAACCAAAAAGCATTGGTCAGCTGTTATGGGCAAGGGCATGGACTGCCCACCGGGGTGTCCATGAATCTCAGCCTCCGCCTTCGAGCAGCCCCCGATGGGGAGCTTAGTTAAATGGACACGACTTTGGGTTGAGGACTGAAGTGATGATACAGGCCATTCTGCTCCTGAGTTGACGGTTAAAGACGCCCACGTGCAAAAAGCCCCCAAAGCATGGAAAGACTGAGTGGGATTCAGCACATCTTTCTAAAAGCCTGGCATAGAGAGTGGGTCTCACTTTTCACTGCAATCAGAATTGGGGCAGAGGAGGATCCTAAACACAGGCATATTACAATTTCCCTGAAACTGCCCAAGCCAGGTGGCAAACAGCAGTTAGAAGTAATGGAGGGAGGACATCCTAAAATCTTAAGGTGTTGCTTTTTCTAAAATTAAGCTTCAGCATCTAAGGGGACATCCTTGCCGATGAAGAGACCCAGAAGCTCTAGGCGGCTTGAGATCCACTCACATAGTGCTGAGCCTGAACCAGACGCCACCCCCACCTCCCCAGCTCCCCTGATTCTCAGTTGAACAGTCTTTATATTTGCTCTCACGTGTGGAACCTTGTTCAGTGTTTGTCCTTAAAAGGACACCATGGAAAATAACTTGAATTAGGGCCATGCTCTCCTTCCGGTGGTCTGTGTCACTCAGAAAAGGCAAAATTGTCTGGTCCCCGTCATGCTCTCTGGGTCTTAGTCTCCAGGGTGAAGGGAGTGCTCATGCTAGGACCATTGCCGTAGGCTCTAGGTGTGAGTAGCCATCTCACTAGGGCATAAAGAAGAAAAACATCTGTGCCCCACGTGCTAGTTCAGCCAAGTACCCCTTGACGAGCCCCTTGACGGATTCACGTGTGCTCCCCTTTATCCCTTCCCTGTTGTGTTGCCCTGAAGATGACTTTTCAGTGATTGGACCAGGGGTCCCATGGTTGTCCCCACTTGTTAATCCAATCTTCCCACCCTCTACATCTTGCCCACCACCGGATCCCCATCTCTGCCAGACACTTGCAGCAGAAGAGCTCCTGGGATCCTGTTAGAACTTTTCCTCTGAAGACTCCAAAGCCCCCTCCATGAGCTCCTAACCCATGATCCCTTCTTTTGTCCTCCCTGACGGTATGGAACAAACTCAGGCCTTCTTTAGTGAGACAGACACTTACATTCTTGATGTCACAACCCCTGGATGAACCCCGACTCTTTTCTTCGCCAGGAGAGATGTCGCGGGTCCCTTTGGCCTTTCCTTGGGGCTGAGCATCCACCACCTCTCATCTGGGACCCCCTCATTCAGACAGACAAGGGACTTTGCCAGAGTAGTTTTCAGGGTTGCTCAGAATTGGATGCAGGTGTAGTAGGACTGTGTAGATGGACGTCAAAAGTGGGCATCCTTTTCATTTTGGTGACCTCCTGTAGGATCCAAGGGAGCCAGTGCTGTGTGGGCGCATGCGTGCAAGCGCGTGGGTGAGGCCTGCCTGGCAGGTGTGGATGCGTCAGGCAGCGCCCCGCGACGATTTCCCGGACTTTCCAACTCCCTGTGATGAGTGAGAGAGACGGGAAGGCAAAGACGGCTGATACAATGGTGGTTTCCTCGGGACTCCAGGACTGAGTTAATTGTGTACACCTTGAGGAAAGTGTGGAGAAAACAATAGGAAAGCTCCCTTTAAAGTCGTCTTATTAAGGGAGAAGCATCCTGGCCTCTCTCTCGCAGGGAACTTCCGATCGGCCTTATCAAACACGAGGTGCTTGCTAGATGCAACAGGTTCCTTCCTCCAAAGCTGTGTTCTCACATCCTCACACCCCCTGTAGGCTTTGAAATCAGTGTTCAAAGTGGACTCTCTGAATTCATGAAAACCCACAGGTCTGTAATTCATCCCTAATGGAAGTCAAACATGACACTGGCGAGATAAAACACAGTGACCTCCCCCTCTGTTCACAGTAGGTGTCTGTGGATAATAAATATTTTATTTTACTACAAAAACAAATAACTAAACATACCCTCTGTGTTTGTTCGGAACTCGACAGTAGCTTTTGTGTGTTTACTCTATTTCAAAGCCGAGTAAGGAAACCAGAGTGTCACGTCGGTAACTGGGTGCACTCGTACAAAAGGAAACCAAAGCTGCTTTCATTCTCTACAAACCACGTATTACAGGGATGCCAGCCAGTGCCCCTATGTGGAGGGACTTGGCCTTCCTCGTCCAAGCCCTGGTTTGGGGTGCAAAGAGTAGCCACCACAAAAACAGGCAAAGGGCAATGATGTTTGGAATTCATTATCTCTTGACCTAAGTGGTTGCGCTCAACTTTCCATAACCAACGTTCACCAAGAAAACACCAACACATTGAATGACTTGGCGCCACGTGGACCTCACCTTCCTGTGCCCAGGATGCAAGGTCTGAGCTCTTTGGCATCCTCTAGAGCAGAGAAGACTGAGTCAAATTCTCAGGTTACCAGTCTCCAGGAGGACTAAAGGCCAACTTTGATGAAAATCACCCTGTTTCATGGTCTCCATCATGCTGTAAAAATTGTATAACTGTGGCATTTTAATAGCTTCAAGAAAGTACTTCTGATAAGTTATAAGCTTTAAATCAAATAAGTGGTCAGGTGAATAAAGTGGGCAATACCAGGCATTTGTCTGTTTATGCTGCTACCTTTGTGACTATTTGTGATTTGTCTGATTGTGAATGGTCTGAGCTGGTGACTACGCTGACCGTTCTTCTAGAATTCTATTTGACTTTCTGCTTCTCTGGTCACGTTGCTATGACTTAAGGACTGAGGGAAGATTTTCATGTGACTAAGTCTCCAGTGCATTTGTACAAACTAGTGGCCACATAGAATACTGCCCCTGGAACTCAATGTGGCAGTGACCAGAGTAGGCCAGGTCTGGGTGAAAAGAGTTGGCAATAGCAACATGATATTTAGATTTCATTATAGTCTGCCAGTTCCACCATTTCTTCTGGCTTTCAGAGTATATGGATCTGTGTGAATTCTCAGAACAGTACAGAAGAATGGCCCAACAAATTGCCATCAGGGCATACCCTCGAAACATCTGCTCTACCTCTGCAATGCGTAACTGTTCATGTCAACTTGGAGGGTGTTTTGGATGAGATTAACCTGTAATTCAGAGAACTTTGTGTAAAGCAGATTGCCCTCCCTTGTGTGATGGGCCGCATCCAATCAGTTGAAGGCCTGAATAGAACAGAAAGACTGACCTTCTTGAGCAAGAGGGAATTCTCCAGCAATCTGCCTTCAGACTGGAACTGCACAATTGGCTCTCCTGGGCCTCCAGCCTCCTGGCTCACACTGCAGATTTGGTCTTGCTAGCCTTTACAATTGTGTTAAGCCAATCCCTTGTAATAAATCTCTTTCATTTTATATACGCATCTTATTGGTTCTTTTTCTCTGGAGAACACAGACTAATATGATCTCCTAGCCAAACCCAGTCAGAATTAGATGCTATATAATAACAAAAACATAGTAATGTGGTTGCTGACTTGTCGTTTCCCACTTTGCTTTCTGTCTTCAAGTGGCTGAAACTATTTTGGGGAGATGGGGTAGAAAAAATAGCATTGGCTATAGATCATGCTTGGGGTCCTCCCTCCATCCTTCCCACTCTTGTCCTCAACCTGGGATTATTGCTGTGGGCTCTGCTGCATGAGGTCAGCCAACTGGGGATCCTCACAATATCCCTCATGGTTTCCAGCCCTCCCACCACACCCCTGTGATTAGATCCTTTGTAAATAAGCTCTCCTTGAATTATTCTCATTTGAGTATGTCATCTGTTTTCTGCTGGAATTGATGATACCCAGCTAGGATTTTTTTTTTTAATATGTATGGGTTTTTTGGACTGGAGGCTTAGGATTGAGGCATTAATCATTGAAGGTCTAAGTCCACTTCCGAGGGAGTTGGCCATGGCTTGTAGTAAGCCGGCTTGTCTTCAGCAGAAAGATGGAACTAATTCCATTCATACTCGGTCTTATGAGGGATCCTCTGGCAAAGCATTATGAGGTGACAACCTGGCTTTGCTCTCCAGTCTTCAGGAACAAGTCATTGTCCTGCTGTCCTCAGTCAGCCCTTGGCTCTGCAGAGTCCCAGCACTAGGAGTCTGCGGCCAGTGTCCTCCATCTTCCACCGTGCCCTTAAATGTATGCACAGCAGCAAAGCACTTTCTAGAGGCTCAACTTTGGTAGCCAAGGGAAACAAGGGAAAGGATGTTTGAGGCACAACTGAAGATATTCATGACCTAAATCAAAGCAGAGTTTGGAGTTTTAGCAGGAAAAGTCTCAGAGATAGACCTATGCCAAGGTCATTGCCAAAGAATGACAAAGGAGAGGAGGTCCAAATGTCACCACCTCCAGGAAGCCTCCCTGGGTCTCTTAGGCAGTCAGGTTCATGGAAGATAATGTCCAGGATGGTCCTGTGGAGCTGGCAGGCAGGTAAGCCTCAGGAGTCACGTCACTCCTCACCTTAACCTGGGCAGTGTGGTCTTGGCCTCTTGGGCTGAGAAATGTGGTCCTATCACATTGTCCCCATTCTCTGCAGTTGTCAGCCTTCCTGTGGCTGCCCTAACAAATTATCAAAAACTGGATGACTTCAAACAACAGAAATTCATTTTCTCACATTTCTGGAAGTAAGGAGTTCAAAATCACTATCTCTGGGCCAGAACAAAGGTGTCCCCCCATCCTCTGGAGGCTTCAGAGGACAACCTGTTCCTTGTCCCGTTTAGCTTCTGGTGGCTGCTGGCATCACTTGGCTTGAAGCAGCCTCACTCCCATCTCCGCCTCTGGGATCACAGGGTTTTCACTCTTCTATCTGTGTAAAATCTCCCTCTGCCTCTTTCTAATCAAGACCCTTGTGACCACATTTAGAGCTCACCCAGATAATCCATGATCATGTCCCCATCTCAGGATCCTCAATTTAATCACATCTCTAAGGTCTTTGCCATAGAAGGTAACACTTACAAGTTCCAGATATTAGGACATGATATTTTGGGGAGACATTATTCTGTCTACCACAGTGTGTGATTGTGTTTGTGAGTGTGTATACATACATACATACACACATATACATATATTTAACTATTTGAAATACCATATATAAATATCATCAACGTATACACTTAGCTTTACATAGATGTTTACACATATAAACATTATATTTTAATGTGTGAATATTATATATTTAAACTAGGCTTCTCCAACTGAAATTTCAGCCCCTTTGCTATAGGGATTGAGTTTGCTGGTCCCTGTACCTCCAACACCCGGGGCAGAGCTGGGTGCATTGCAAGGGCTCTATGTGAACTTGCCATGCACACCGCTGACTTCAATATGAGATTGGCTTTGCAGGGGCAGCAGCGGTAAGTAGACTCTGTGGAGCTTCTCCCAGAGGCCTGGGAAAATGTCTCTGCCTGGGGCTGCCTGGAGGCGTGATGGACCGAGGGCTCCGAACAGACCTAGGTGTCCTGCGGTCCGCTGTCTGGCAGCTGGCTGGACGATGGCATCTGGAGGGGACCCTTTGCAGAGAGACCTCTGTCGAGCCCACTGTAGGCCACTTCTCCCTTGCTTCAGCTAGGCTCTGATGTGGGGAAGAACAGTCTGCTGGACAGTTCTCTGGGCCACACA
Source organism: Lipotes vexillifer (assembly GCF_000442215.2). Taxonomy (NCBI): domain Eukaryota; kingdom Metazoa; phylum Chordata; class Mammalia; order Artiodactyla; family Lipotidae; genus Lipotes; species Lipotes vexillifer. The sequence goes on from NW_006777568.1 coordinate 1,119,314, forward strand.
GAAAAGTATTGGATGGCACAAGCCAGACCCTGGTGTGTACCCGGCCACCCATTCCTTGCGTGGATTTTTCTGAGTTGAACTATGCCACCTTGATTGTCCTAAGTTCCCCACACACACTGCGTTACACGGCCAGTCTGTTGGTTCTGTGAGTTTAACTAAGACCCTAAATAGTCCTTTAATACAGTTTAGGGAACTTTTTTTATGTGTTCCAGTGGTTTATATCATCATTCTTACTGTACTAAAATTTACATGCCTTTTTTTAAAAAAAAAATAATATTGTCGTTTAAATTTTTGTAAGCTCCAGGGTTATTTTATGACCCATAAACTGACACAATATATTGAAATCTTGGAAGAATTTAATATCAGCACAGATTATCCTAAAAAAAGAAAAACTCACACCTAATTCCTGGGTATTATAGGGAGAGAGGGGTATCAAGTATGTTTAAAGGTTTAATAGCTGTTAGAGAATTTTACTGCTGTTGTCAATAACTCCATAATATATTGGGCTAGTTAATAGGTCAATGGAACATATTTATATCTTGCTATAAACTGTTTACCCAAGAACGAACTAATTTCTAATGATAATGAAACACGGAGTCAATAAATATTAATTTTAGCATTTCTAATTTAAATACAATTTTTTACATCTGCCATAAATGTTGGGCTGGCAGCATTAAGATGTGTATTATTGGTTTTGTGTACCAAGGGCAAATGTGTTAAAAACTAGCTGCAATATTTGGCCTGTAACACAATGTTTGTGACACAGCCTTCAAGGTGTGTGATTCTTTGTTATTAAACTCATAATATTACTAAGGATGTCATCTAAAATATTTGTTCCATCACTATCCATTTTAATATAACTTTGAAAATAAACATCTTTTAAATGCATCTTTTATTCCTGGCCTGCCCACGCAGACGTAGACAATGGACTTGAGGACACAGTGGTGGCGGGGAAAGGGCAAGCTGGGACGAAGTGAGAGAGCGGCATGGACATATACGCACTACCAAATGTAAAATAGATAGCTAGTGGGAAGCAGCCACATAGCACAGGGAGATCAGCTCTGGTGCTTTGTGACCACCTAGAGAAGGGTGAGATAGGGAGGGTGGGAGGGAGACGCAGAGGAAGGGGATATGGGGATGTATGCATATGTATAGCTGATTCACTTTGCTATAAAGCAGAAACTAACACACCATTGTAAAGCAATTATACTCCAATAAAGATGTAAAAAAAAAAAATGCATCTTTTAAAACTATACCTTTTAAAATCATGGCAAATCTTTACATTTAATACATTTGGAATTCATAGATCACGTTTTTTCTTGATTCTAAAGCTTTTCATTTAATTAATTCAGTTTTGCAACCCAACTGCACGAACCCAGCAGATGTGAATCTCCCTTTCTGTGAAGGGCATGTTTCCGGAAGAAAAACAATGTTATAAATTGATTGTGTTTCCAATAGATTTGAGAGGTTAAGGGATGAACTGTCCATGATGAGTCCTTTTGGAAACAATAACACTTGGAAAGTAGATGTTTATAAGTTGTTTTTCATCCCATGGGGTCTCCTGAAGAGGGGTGCACATGCACATAAAAACATACGGAGGGGACCGGGCCATGGCTCTTTATTCATGGCAGGGAAGATGCCATGGTGGACAAGTGTTTACGGACCTCCCTCTGCCTGGCACGTTACTGGGCACAGCAGCCATCCATCTGTCCATCCATCCGTCCATCTGTTTGTTCCCGTCACTGGCGTTGCCTCAGTCACCCTCCACTCAAGGCCCCCTGGTTGAGTTTCACCTCTTCTCACTTATTCTCCTAATGCTGTCTGCTGGTAGAAACTGAATTGTGCCCCCACTTAGTCCCCAAAAGCCACAGGTTGAAACCCTAATCCCCAGTATCTCAGAATGTGACTGTACAATGAATGAGCCTTTAAAGAAAGAACTTAGGTTAAATGAGACCATAGGAAGCTCTAATCCAAGATGACCAGTGTTATTGTAAGAGGAGGAAGAGACACCAGGGATGCAGGTGCAGAGGGAACACAGTGAGAAGGCGGCCACCTACACACCAAGGAGAGAGAACAGGAGAAGCCAGCTCTGCCGACACCTTGATCTTGGACTTCCAGCCCCCAGAACTGTGAGAAAGTAAATTTCTGTTGTTAAAGCCACCCAGTGTGTGATACTTTGCAATGGCAGCTCTAGCAGGTGGATACACTTGCTAAATCGTGAATCCTATTTTTTATTTTAAGAATATATCACTCTAGTTTTGAGAAAAGTATAAGTCAAAAATACTTCCATAGGTAGCCAGCGATTCTCAGCCTTGGAACTATTGGCATTTGGGATCGGATAATTTCTGTGTGGCAGGGGCCGTCCTGTGACATGCAGGAAGTTCAGCAGCTTCCCTGGCCTCTACCCACTAGATGCCAGTAACATCACCTGACTCAGAACAAACCTGTCCCCAAACATTACCCAATGTCCCCCAGGGTGGGGATGGGGGACACAGTTGTCCCTGGTTGAGAGTTGCTGAGGTGCACCTTCGTTGAAGACACAGACCCCAAGTGTGTGCATGTGTGTGCCGCAGGCATGTGTGCCCGTGTCCACGAGGATGCAGCACTGTGTGCACACATCATGTAAAGAAAGACAGAGAATAAACAGGGCCTCAGAAATCACCCGGGTTAGGCCCCTACTCTTCAGATGAGATCACAGACCCAGAAAGAAGCGCTTTGCCCAGGGCCATGGGGCTCTGGTGGCAGTGCCGGCACCGGAACAGGACTTTGCCCCTCTCCCCCTGCAGAGCAGAGTCACCTCCCCCTGGTTTCCACGGGAGGACAGGACAGTGGCTAAGGCAGGTTTGCGACCATCAGGGAAGCCAGCGGCAGTCCTGCGACTGACCCGTACTGGGAGGCTCGTCCTGTTTCCTGGCACCTCTGTCTGGCGAAGTTTATGAGTTCAGGTGCACTGCACTCATTCCGCTTCCTCCAGCTCCGACACGCATCGTTGTACGTAGCCTGGAAAAAGCAAAGAAGATCAACTTGCTGTCCATGGGGGAGCAGGTGCGGGGGTTGCAGCAGGGAGAGAGGGATGATACCAAGCAGGGTGGCTCCCTTCCGCCCCACCCCCTGCCCGCTCCCACCCTGCTCTGTGCTCCTGGAGGAGCCTGGCAGCCTCAACCTGCATCCTCCAGGCTTCCAGGTGGTGTGGCCAACAGCGGGCCAGTGGGAGCTCTGGAGGAGGAGGGTCAAGGTGGTGATTCCCTTGCGCTCTCCCTGAGAGCCTGCGGGGTGGGGCGGTGGCTGTATTTCCTGGAATCCTTGTAGCCAGAGCCCTCGGCAGCCTGGCCCTTTAGGCGGGGTGGGAAGGGCTCCCCGTGGTTGCTGCCCTGGGGCTTCACTACCCTTCACTACTCCCCGCAGCTCTTCTCTCCAGGTGCTTGCCTGTGCCATCTGTGGCTGCCGGGACCTGGCTGGCGGAGACCATTCTTTGATTTCTACTGAGCTGAATCTCAAGCTGGTGGCCATCATCATCCTGTTCTGTAAGGGTCACTATTGCCCTCCATTTTCTCTTTTACGTTTGAACTGACACAATCCCCCCAACGAATGTGTTATATTAAGGATTAGGCTTTAATAATCTAGTATCTTATTAATATATTTAATGCTAACATTTTATGTGGAGTTCTCAGTCATATTACTCTAGTAAATTTTGCTAATAAAATTAATTGTTTTTCTATGTTACCTTTTGAATAGTAAAGATTATGGTGGAGTAAAAAATAATTAGATTTCTTTGGGGTAAGTGATGAGAAAGATTTATTTCTCTGGAAATGATTCATCCTGTGCATCCTCTTCTAATTTCTTAAGCCTCCTGTAGGCATCTCATGCCCCCCAGATGGGCCCTGAAAGGAAGGTGATGGGTACCTGCCAATGTTCCTTTGATGACTGTTAAAATTTTAGAATTGGGGAAACCTTACAGAAAATCTAATGTGCCCTTAGTTTTATAGGTAAGAGAAGGGCATCCTCTGTCCCTCAGCAAACACGAGCTACCTTTGCTGAGAAGCCTCTCTTTCCTCCCCACATCCTCCCTCCTTGCATAAGGTGGCTGACGCAAATCTTTGCATAATCTGATCTCTGAATTAGTAACTCAGTCACATAGCGCGTTGGAATATGCGTGCTGCCTCGCTGTGGATGGGGCCTGGCCTTCTCGGCCTGTAGGACTGTTTGATGTGCATCCTTTCATCCTCTTCTTACTCCCCGCTCAGGACAGACTTTCCACAGGGGCGTGATGAGGACCAAAGCACGTGGACAGAGGGGACGCTCCCACGTTCCCACCAGAAGCTCCCCAGATCGTGGTAGGAGGTCTGCGTGTTATCGTGAGGGTCTCCCCTCCCCAGAACCTGGGAACCCTCGAGCTCTCCCCGTGCTGTGCTCAGCACCTCTTCTCCTGTTGGAATCCCGCCCAGAATTGAGGGGCTATCCTACATGATCTGGAATTTTTCCTCTCTTACCCCCTTCAAATCTTTCCCTGGGGTTCATCCATCCTATTGAATTGTCAGGCTGAAAAATATTCCTACATTCAGCGAAGACTTGGAGCTGGGAATTTGGAAAAACTAGTATATAATAAGATGTTACTGATGACTAAGTCCTTACTGTGCCAGCGGCCCGCCAAGTTGTTACGTTAAACCAGCCCCAAGTCTCCAGTGACGGAAGGAACGCAGAAAATGAGTTGGGGAAGTGGACTGTTTGCGCGTATCAACAGTCCCGCATCTGCATCTCCTGTGGGTGGTGGAAAGTCCCCAGCCTGGCCCCCAGCCTGCCTTCCCAGCCAGTCCCGGGGCTTTTCTAGAGCAGATACCCCCAGGACCCCATGGCTGCCTCTGCCAGAGCGATCCGGGTCTCCACGCCTTGGCTCTCTCTGCCTTTTCTGCCTGGAATTTCCCATTTCCCTCTCCTTGCCCATTTTACTTCCTTACTTAAAATGTGTTTTGGTTTTTTAAAAATAATGGATCATAAAGAGAAGGGGATCTGTATTGACCGTGATGTCAATCCCCAAAGTTAATATTTTGCATTTAATTTAGTCCCTTTTTATTGCACATATATTTTTTGTATTTTTTAAGAGCTTCATAATTTAATATTCAGAGAAGGATTTCTATGAAGCAAAAGAGGCTTAAGTCTCAGGCCCTCTGGCCTGTGTGGGGCTCCTTCCTGGATGGCTGATTTATATTCTCTCTTCAAAAGAGGCCACACAAGTTGTGTAGTTTTCAGTGCCCCCCAAATCTGGATCTGCCCTTGTTCATATTACCCATGAGTTTTCCCAAGGTATTAAAATCTCTTTATGAGGAGGATTCTGGGGGTTTGAAGAGTGGACCCCGGGGGTGATCCCTTAGTGCTGGTGCAATATTGCCACCACAAATTACACAGCGGGCGACATATTTACGCATTAACCTTTGTCCACATTTCTTATTATTTCCTTGGAACAGACTTCCACGAGGAGAATTACCTGGGAAAAGAGGAGATATAGATTTATGGTCCTTGGTAGTCATTGGCAAATCACTTTCCCTGATGGACACGTTGTCAGCATGATGACCATTCTACCCAACTCTACCCTTGCTGGTAATTAAAAATAAGTATTTTAAAATTCCTCTCAATTTGGTAGGTGACAAATGGGATCTTCTTTTTCTATCCTTAATTATTTGATTACTTAGGAGGCTGAACCTTTTAATAGCCACTATCCATCGGTATTTATATTTTGTAAATATTCTGGCTGTATCCTTGAGTCTTCACACTTTTTTAATCAGCATACGTGCACTTTGTGTATTAGGTATGTTGATCCTTATGCATCATACTGGTTTGAAATATAGTTTTCCTAGTTTGATACATGCTTTTTCATTTTCATATTGGAAGTTATTTTTTTAAATTTTTTTCTGTTTATTTATTTATCTGCCACACTGTGCAGCTTGCGGGATCTTAGTTCCCAGTCAATCAACCGGGGATTGAACCTGGGCCCCCAGCAGTGAAATCGCTGAGTCCTATCCATGGGAATTCCAAGGGAATTCCTTAAAGTTTTGACATCAGTAATTTTGACATCAGTTTCAAGACCTCAAATGATTCTTTTATTGATGTTTTTACTATACTGTTTTCTCCTTTGCATTTTTAATTAGACATTCTTCCTACACCCAAAGGTCGAAGCATATAATACACTTGATTTTTATATTTAACTTATTTTTCCCTATAGTGTTTGTTTTAGTATATGATGTGAGAGGAGTTTTCAGGTCAACATTTTGGCTATTTTGCCAGCCAGTTGTGCTGGCACCATTTATTAAAGGCGCAGTCTATCCTCACTGGTTTGGAAAGATGGCACCTCTGAAGGGCTGGTGTTTCTTAGGGGCTGCAAAGTGACCGGCTCTGTCTCATGGACACTGTCCCTGCATGCTGGCTTCATGATTGAAGACTATTCTGCACAGTCAGCTATGGGAGGGCAAGAGCTTACCCATTCCTCTCATTGTGACAAATTTATTCTTTTCTAAAAATTCTCATTTTCTTAAGAGCTTTGTTATCAAATATAACATACATATTTAAAAAGTGCATAAAACAAATGAAAAACTTCACAAATTACTAAAAGGTGAGTATTTATGTAACTACCACCTGCATCAAGAAACAGAACGTTGGAGGCCCCCCGAGAGGCCTGGCATGCTTTGACCTCATCCTTCCACGCGGATCCCTGCAAGGAAGCTCTTGGCCTGACTCTTAGGGCAGTCACAGCCCTGCTTTGCTTTATTATTTTTAACTAAGTAATGTAATGTCATTTTGCACATTTTTAAACTTTACGTGAATTAACTTTATGTAAAAGGACTTTTAGGGCTTCCCTGGTGGCGCAGTGGTTGAGGGTCCGCCTGCCGATGCGGGGGACACGGGTTCGTGCCCCAGTCCGGGAAGATCCCACATGCAGCGGAGCGGCTGGGCCCGTGCGCCATGGCCGCTGAGCCTGAGCGTCCGGAGCCTGTGCTCCGTGACGGGAGAGGCCACAGCAGTGAGAGGCCAACATACTGTCAAAAAAAAAAAAAAGAAAAGAACTTTTACATTCTTTAGTATATGGCTTTTTTTTGTTCAATGTTTCACTTTTAAAACTCATCCATATTTTTATGTATAATATTAGTTCAACTGCTTTCATTGCTATGTAATATTCCACAGAATTAATATCCTATAATATATGTATCTCTTCCACTGTTGCTGGAAATTTGGATTGCCCCCAGTGAAAGGCTCCTATGCTTGATGGTGTCTACTGATGAAAAGACGCTCTTATTCTTAAGGTAGTAAAAGGTCTCAATGAAATCCTTTTGGAGTGCTGTATGTGTCCTGTTTAAGAAACCTTTTTCTACCCGTAAGTCATGAAGGAGTTTTTCTACAATGTCTTCTAAACACTATATTCGTTTGCCTTTTTCATTTAAGTCTATAAACCTTTGGAATAGAATTTTTTGTATAGGGTGAGTTAGTGATCCAATCAAAGTTTTCCGGTATGGATACCCAATTTTCTCAGCATTGTTTTTCAAAGTTTACCCTTTGTTTTGCAATTAGAGCTTTGTCATAAATCATCATCTATATACATGGGCTGGTTTCAGACCTTTAGTTCAGTTCTTCTGGTCTAAATCACTTTACCAACACCTACCATCTTAATTAATACATCATATTCTAACAAAAGCTTTAATTTCAGGGAAAGCTATTCTTCTCACTTGTTCTTCTTTTGTAAGATGACCACTTTGAATTTCCATATGAATTTTTAAATCAGCTTTACAGTCAGTCCACAAAGAGAGCTTCTTTGGAACCACTGGAATTCCACTCATAATCTACTGATCTTTACAATATCGTATCATCCAATTCACAAACTTTATGTCTTCGAGTGTCCCCTTAGCTCAGTTGGTCAGAATGTGATGCTAAGACCAAACAGTTAGTCTTCATGCACAGTATTGCACAGTATTTCTATGCCCTCAATTTTTTAAATAATATTGCAAATGATACCTTTATAATTTTCAGTTTTTGGTTAACGGGACTATATAACTGTATAGGATGACTTTTGTATATTAACTTTCTACCTAGAAAAAGTCTGAGGGTCACTTATTAATTCATTAATTAATCTTAAAATTCTTCTGGGCGATTGACATACACAATTATTTATTATTATCATTTTCAAAAACAATAGGCTTGTTTCTTCCTTTCCAGGGAATCATTCAGCTTTTCTTTGTCTTGCCAGCTGCACTGGCGAGAACGTTTGGTACCATTTGGAACAGAAATGGGGTTAGTGAGCACCTTGGCATATTTCTTTACAATTTAGTCTCTTCCAGATGCTTTTCAGCATAATTGTTTTCAAGCGAAATAAAACCCCACTGAGATTTTAATAGCGATTGCACCTTGGCACCTGTAATGTGTATACTCTTCACAACTAGGAGCAAGGATTTCTATTTATATCATTCTAGAAATATTATAACATTTTCTTCTTATGGTATCAATGCATTCCTTACAGGTGTAATCTTAAATTCCTCTTTTTTTCTGCTTTTGCTTTCTAACGTGAGAGGGATGTAAATTCCTAAGTATCTTCTAACCTGCTGTTGCTGGTATTTAGAAGCCTATTAGTGCTTATATGCTTGCTTTGCACATTTCTAAATTTTCATTATGTTTCCCAGTTGATTCTTTTGCGTTTTCTAAGTACACATAATATTTTCAGCAAATACACGTTTGTCTTCTCTTTAGAGTAGTTTTATGTCTTAGATCTGAGATATTTAGGAAAGCTCTCTTACTATTCTCTAGTTATTTATTTCTAACGTTATTAAAGTTTTGCTTATAAGGATTCTGCAGTTTGAAACCTATTAAAGTTTATTTAGGTTTTCTTCTGTGATTTTGTGTATGGCCTGTCATGTGGGTAATTTTGTGCATACTTAATGGATATTTGAAACAAAGTAAAAAATCTTTATCTGTAGGATAAAACTGTGAGTGAATATGTGTGTGTGTGTGTGTGTGTGTGTGTGTGTGTGTGTCTATACACTTTCATACACATAGAAACACATATATAATAGTTATAAAGCAGTAACTCTAGCTCCATATGTGCTCATGTTCGGTGTCTATGTGTGATCGAACTTGTTAATCTTGTCATTTCCGGTGTTGGGGAAAGTAGATTAAATCTTCCCTCTATGACTGTGGTTTCATTAATTCATATTTTTATTCAGAATTATTTTCCTCGGGATAGTTTGGTTTCTGCTGTTCACTGATTCTAGGATGCTGACTGCTATTCCTTCTCAGGTGATTTTAGTTCTCATCAATATCAAATACACACTCCTTTGTCCTATTTAAATCTTTCTGGTTTGAAGTACACTTTTCTGTTAAGCCTAGTGCTACATTTACTTTTCTTTTTGTTAGCATTTCACTGTCTGACTCTTTACAAATGTCTCTATCATTTGGTTTGACGGGCAGGCCTAAGCAAAGCTGTGCCGTGTGTGATACATGTTTACTCACCTGCAAGCCGTTCAATAAAAAATTAGAGTCAGTTACAGTTATCATCACTAATATATTTTGGCCTTATTTCTGTCCCCATTCTTTTGATTTGTTTTCTATTTGGTAATAAAACTGAATTTTAATTATTTTGGTTATATGCTGGCCTCACCCATAGCAGCCCTCCAGTTGCACTGGAGAATAATGTCCATGCCGACCGCCGGCTGTGCTGGGGACCTTGGGGAGTGTGGGTCTGGGGCAGTCTCTTGCCAACAGTCTTCTGACTGTGCAAAGCACAAGGCGAGATCCCTATGGAGCCCACAGCAAAGGCCTGAACCTGCGAAACTTCTCCTTTCCCAAGGTTATTGTCTCACCACTGGGGAATTCTGGTCCATTTTTAATGAAAGCAACAAGAACAGTGTTAATAAAGTCAGCATCGTCTGAGAACTCACCCTTATTTGCTGAACGACAATGTCAGAACCCCCGCTCAGCTAGAATGAAATAGGCAAAAGTAAATTTACTTGCTTCTGCCCCAATTCAATCTGATTTTTGTGGCTAATTATAGAATGTTTTTCACTAGATCGCTTCCTACCCACAAAGCATTGGGACATTTTTTATAAAGCAGTTGGTATAATTTAACTGAGAAGAGCAGTTCATCCCGTGTAATCAACTCAACCTACTCTGGGTCCTGAAAGCAGCAGAATTACTGTGGGAAGCTCAGTACCAATAATTATCATTCATAACAATCAACATCTTTGAGCAAAATATTTGTCTAAAGGTTTTTTCTCCTCACAAAGGTCATTTCAAGAATCTAGCCACAAGGAGTGGGTGACTGGTGTCAGAAGATCTTAATGTAAATCCCAACTCTGCTACCAGCTGAGCCTCAATTTCTTTATCAGTAAAATGGGCACAGTAGTGTTTGTCTGGTGAGCATATGGGGCTTATTAAATGATATTCCACTTGAAAGTGATTAGCAAAGAACCAGACATGTTGTAGGCTCTCAACAGAAGCTTTTCTCAATTAATTTGTAAGTAGCAGCAAGATGGATACCATTGTTTGGTTTTGAACATGGATGGCCATAGAAAAGATTAACACACTCAGTATCACCTTGACCAGATTAGCACTGGCATCTAATCACTTGAATCAAGGTATTATAGTTAAGAAAATGCTGATTTTGTAAGTTAAAGAATCCATATACATAGATTGAAATAGACCCTTACAATGTGATATTATTTACATTTTCTGAATGCATACATTCAAAGGTAAACTGAATAACCCAATTTACACCTTATCTTTAGAAAACATACTGCAAAATGCATTGACTGAGTGATTTAATTCCGATCTTGCTTCCTTGAAACAGTCTCTGTTCAGTTATCTTATGCTTGGTTTTAATGGATGCTGGGAAATATAAGCCACTTCCAAATCCTTTGGAAGGAGGCCAGCTCTGAACTTACCAATCAATAAATTTGCAATATGTGAAGATAATGCTTTACATAAAGTATAAGATCTTTAAAAAGATCAAAGAAAGAGGAGCTCTTCCAGCCCATTCTGCTGTTCTGAATATATCTTCACCCCCCTCCTATCTCACTTTCAATGCACTAGTGTAAGAAACATACAAGTAAGACTAAACTTAAAGCAATGTTGGGATGCTATGAAGAGTGTCATCAGCAGGCAAAGGTACTGAAACAATTCTGGACAATATAAAGTAGAAGACAGATAGATGTCAAAGAATAACAGAGGAAAGGAAACAGCAACCTCTGAGAGGTAAATGTAGGATCCTTTAAAAAGTGATTTTTTTTCCCTGAAGAAACCAAGAATTACACAACTGGTCAGAGACAGCAGGGGCAGAGAGGAGGATGGGGCCTTGGCTTTTTGCTAAGTAATTAAATTCAGGAGTGTGGCACTGCTGCAATAATTTCCCAGTCCCATAGCTGTCTTCTCTCCCAAGAGGAGAGCCATGGAAGCAGAACTTCATACCAATTCACTCTTGGACACCTCCAGAGTCGAGGAACTTTGGGGGCTGAAGAATGGTGAGGTTGCTTTAGGTGACCGATACCAGTCCACAAAGATAGAAAGCTCCCAAGCCAAGAGCGCAAGCTACCCGCACATCCTAAACAAAGGCATACTCTCCTTGCATAAACACAGGAACGAGGGCTGCTGTAATCAAAACCTGCACCAACCACATACAGAATGGGGATTTTCATTTGGACTGAGGCAGAGTATGCTAATCTCCAATACCAATCAATCTACACTTCTGTCTATAGAAATAAACACAATTTCAAACACAGAATAAACAGAATTCCACATATTAAATAGAGGCACTAAACGAACACTCTAGAAAAGTTCAAAGAAGACTAAGTTAACATGAAAAACAGAGATTTGAATATCGTCTTCTGAGGGTTCTCACTATTCTTATTTTAGGTGACATATACCTACAAAAATTAAAAACATTATAATTCAAAAGAAAAATTAGAATTTTAGAAATAAAAAATGGTATTATCAGTGTGAACCAACAAGGGGAACAAAAAGAAAACCTCAACATTCTGGCTAAATAACAGAGCAGACATGGCTGGAGATAAAATTAGTGAGATGGAAGATCCAGTCAAGGGATTTTCTCAGGCCAACACTGCAACAGGTTAAAGAGTTAGAGGATACAAGGGAAAAGTTAAATGCTACAAAACAGGTACCCAGATCCAGAAGTCCAGCATCTGTCTAACGGGAGTTCTAGCAGGAAAAAGGGATGGAGAGAAGATGAGCAAACATTAAAAGAAAATTTCTGGAAGTGAGGAATTTCTTAGATCCTGCTATATACTAAGCAGAAATAATAAAATACAACTCACCTAGATGGCTTGGTGAACTTTTTGAATTGCAGGGTGTGCCAAATATTCTTCCTCGACTCTTAGTATCACTCTGGTTCTTTTCAGCTCTCTCCTGCACTGAGGGAGCTAGAATTCTTGGATCTAGGTTTAGGAGACTCCCTGGTCAGCAGATTTCAGTTTGATGCCAGAGTCTAGTTTGAGGTTGCTGATGAGAAGCAAAACTTGTCTCCAGCAGCAGCTATGGGCTGGAGTGCAGGTTCTGGCAGACAGACGGCTATGGGGGCTTCTGGAAGGACACGCATCAATGTTATGGGGAGTCATGGTCATGAGGCAGCAGTTCTGCAATTGCTGTCCTGCCTGAATGCCCAAAGCCTTGGCAGTCCTGCTCATCCTCTCTCTCTCAGTGGGTTAGAGCCTTCAATTTTCTACATTAAATACCTTCACACTTGAAATACTTAGAAAATAACCTGGTTTCCTGACAGAACCCTAACTTATATGCAAGGAAAATGAGAAAATACTAAAAACTGACAAAAAGTTATCAACAAAAGAAATGACTGGTATTAGAATTCTAGCTTGCAACATGGGATACAAAAAAAAAAAAAGAGTGGAAGAGTGTCTTCAAAAGGACATTTTGAACCAAGAATTCTCTATCTAAATCATTATTCAAACTAAAACCAAAGCTAAAATAAATGCATTTTGACTCTTGCAAGCATTCAGAACATTTACTACTCTCTCTTAAGGATTCTCAAGGAGGTACTCCAACAAAATAAAAACATGAACTTGATAAATACAAATATATGAGATAAAAGAGGCAGTAATGGGCAAAAGTACTATAAAGCATTTTATAACCCATTTTAGTATATTTTTCATAATGTGATTGAACATTTTTCAAGCAATTATTAATAATTAATGACTCAGAAAGTAGAATGAGGATAATTCTGAAAAAATATAGGTACTTTCATTTAAACTTAAGATATAGGGAGAAAGATAAGTTGCCTTATTTGGGGAAAGGGATAAATTATAGTTAAGAGTTGTCAGCATAGATATAAAAACATATTTAAGTGTAATATTAGAAGAAGAGATATAATATATATAAATTCCAAAGCGTTAGCTCAAATAAGTAGGAAAAAAGAAAACTTAATTCATCTAGCTAAAGCATGGAAGACAAAAAACAGTCAGGAAATCAAATATATCAATTAACACAATACATGAGCATGCAATGATTCTGCATATTAAAGGACAAAGAGCAGATTGGAAAAAAAGAAAAAAAAATTGTGATACGCTATATACGGGAAAGACACACAAAGTAACATGACCTTGAAAAATTAAAAGATTAAAAGGTAAAAAAAGCTAAAATAAAGGGATAGATTATAATAAATTTGACAAAAGGTAGTAAAAGAGGAAAAAAGATGAAAAGAAAAGAAAAAAAGAAAGGAAAAGCAAGCAGGAAGATTTCCAAGTGGGAAACCAATATAAATATGCAGAAACATGTGAGTCTATTCTTTTTTTTCTTTTTTTTTTTTTTTTTTTTTTGTGGTACGCGGGCCTCTCACTGTTGTGGCCTCTCCCGTTGCGGAGCACAGGCTCCGGACGTGCAGGCTCAGCGGCCATGGCTCACGGGCCCAGTCGCTCCACGGCACGTGGGATCTTCCCGGACTGGGGCACGAACCCGTGTCCCCTGCATCGGCAGGCGGACCCTCAACCACTGTGCCACCAGGGAAGCCCCATGTGAGTCTATTCTTAATTCAATAATAGAGCATATCACAGAGTAGATTAGTGATTGCCAGGGGATGAGGGATGGGGGAAATTGGGAGAGAACAGTCAAAGAATACAAACTGTCAGCTAGAAGATGAATAAATTCTGGGGATCTAATGTACAGCATGGTGAATATAGTTAGTAATAGTGCATTGTATACTTGCAATTTGCTAAGAGAGTAGATCTTAGGTGTTCTTAGCCCCCATCACCCCCAAGCAAGTAACTCTGTGAACTGATGGATGTGTTAGTTAACTTGATTGTGGTAATCATTTCACAGTGTATACATATATTAACTCATCACATTGTACACCTTAAAAAATGTGAGCAACTTACAGAAAAAAGTAGTAGGGAGTATATTGCAAATTATAATAGAAAAGAGATTCTATGTTTTGCTAATTCATATTAAAGTAACATGGACTGAGAGCAATGCTAGGGAGCAGTAGGCACCCTCATACACATTCACTGTGGTTTAGTGAGCAGATGTTGCTAGAGCATTTTTGGAGGGAAATATAGCAGCAGTTATCACAGTTTACAGTGTGCATATCCTCGAGAGCAAGTCCCTTGTAGAGACATCCTGTAGAAATATTAGGACAATTACATAAAGCCAAAAGCATACGGGTACTCACTGCAGCCTTATCTGTACAGCCAAGAACTGGAGCCAGTTTAAGCGCTCATGAGTTGGATAATGGTGAAATAACTATGGTACATCCATTCTATGGAATACTATGCAGGCATTAAAAATCATCACATAAAAAAATAACACTGTAAAAGGTGAAAGATACATTGACAGGGGGGAAACGGATGCTGCAGACCAATATGAGGGATATTTAATAAGAGCAAACTTGCATGTGCAAAATATTCACTGATGAATCTTGACATAAAGATATAAATCATACATACCGACTGTTTTCAGTGGTTATTTTTGAAAAGGCAGGTGGGTTTGGGAGGGGCTGTGAAAGGAATCCATCGTTTAACTCAGTATGATTCTGCATAACTTGACTCTTTTTTTACAAGCATGACTCCATTAAAATTTCTTCTAATTAAAAAACAATAAAAATATCTGAAGAAGTAGGGGGCAGCCTCAGAATCTTTGTTAAAGGAGCTCCGGTGAAAACCAGGGGAAATATCGTTTAATGTGTGGGGCACAAGGGGTTTGTCTGTGAGCTACTTAGGTTGATGGGTTGAGGTCAAGTGGGAAGGAATGTTCACATCCAATAAGAGAAACATACTAAGAGCAGCTAGTATAAATTTTAATGATTGTTTTAATAAAAAATAATTCTTTATGAGACTGATGTTTTCAAACAAAACTGAATCTGATTAGCTTGGGTGGATGCAGATATAACTTACCACTTAAAAGATACTTACTGGGCTTCCCCGGTGGCGCAGTGGTTGAGAGTCCACCTGCCGATGCAGGGGACGTGGGTTCGTGCCCAGGTCAGGGAAGATCCCACGTGCCGCGGAGCTGCTGGGCCCGTGAGCCATGGCCGCTGAGGCCTGCGCGTCCGGAGCCTGTGCTCCGCAACGGGAGAGGCCACATCAGTGAGAGGGCCGCCTACCCCGAAAAAAAAAAAAAAAAAAAAAAAAAGATACTTATTTACTGTTTCCTGACTTCTTTTGTGTTATTTCTCATTATTTACCAAGGTGCCTTGTGTTTTATTCACTCTGTAGACACCTAATAATTACATATTTATCCACATACATCCCAATAGAAGCATCACTGCGTCCAGTTCTCTTAGACCTGAGGCAACTAAATGTTGTCAACATTACAGATACTAGGAATCATCTTTCACTTTAGCAGCAAATAGGTTTGAGACAAATCCCCCAGGATGGAGTAAAAATCATAATTCCCTATAGGCTTGCCTGAAACGCCAAGCAGAAAATTAAGCATATTAGCCCATCAGGATAGGTTAAGTGGCACAAAGGAAAAAGTTAAAAAATAAAAATCTCCAAATATCAGTGGTTTACAACAAACATCATGAGTCTAGTGTGGTTTTCTCCAGATTGTCTTCGCTACAGCACCCAGGCTGAGAGAGCAGCCCATGTCTGGGAGGGTGCTGGTCTCCTGGCAGAAGTGAAAAAGGAAATCACTGCCAAGCAGCCCTGGTTCTAACAGCATCTCCCTAGGAGTGGCTTGTGCTCACACGTCATTGACCGAAAGAGGTCACGTGACCAAGCCTGCTGTGACCGGGCAGCCGTAACAGGGAGTCACACCCTGAATTCAACAGTTTTTAACAATACTGAAGGATAGATCCTGTCACCTGGACTGTCACTCACAGGCCTGTGCACACACACACACCCAGACTGACAGAACTCACTAGTCTATTGAAAAGCAGTAAGAAGAAAAGTGTGTAAGAGTATTGTTTGGGTCCTCTCAGAACTAAATATTTAGTTCAGAAAATTTTAGAGAGCTCTTTGAGTTAAATGAAAGACAGAACTGAAGAGACAGTGGGAGGGTGACTTAACACCAGCATTTTCCCAGCAAGGCACAAACTAGAGCGCCATCCTGTGACAGCAGAGAAAGATGCACTGAGCTGTGATTTCTCCTGATCTTAAATATGTGTGCGTGTATACATGCACAGACATAGATTCTGAGTTAAAATCAGTTAGAAGCTCTCCTTTCCTAAAGAAAAATCCCGACATTAGCAAGATTCCCTGATAACCTGTCCACCTCCTTCATCCTTATCTATCCTTATTTATCCTGATTTGGGAAATGGCATCATTTTTCCAAAGGACCTCCTTTACTACTGTCAGATTTCATAGAGTTCCCCAAAAGTGTCTTCCGGCATGCTGTTCCTTCTTCCTGGCATCTAATAAATCCTCAATAAATATTCATCTAAAAGTAATAAGTGAAGAAAAACTAGGATGAGGAGATGAAGTTACAGGAAACCAGGGAATGTTGACAGGGAGCAGCAGGGTCTTTAATCAGATCAGGCTGGAGATCTTGGCAGAAGGACCCGTTCTGTTCACTCCTCCCCCAGGGGTAAGAAAACAGGCATGATGTGACTTTTATTTTATTTAAAAAAAATTTTTGAGCCCTAACCTGTCAGGAAGAAGACATGGAGAAGTGAGTTGTGATCCACCCGAGGAAGGAGGGGTTGGGAGGGAGGTGGGAGCAGAGTCATTGCCGAGGGTGGGATGGGGCGACCGAGGAATGACGGCAAATTTGCCTAAAACCGGAGCAGGGAGTGTGGTCCATGTCATGCAAAGTCTCTGAATGAGGGGATTACACATATTCTTCAGGCCACCTTGCTTCTTTTCTTTTCTTTTCTCTTTTTTTGAAACTTGAAGGAAATATTAATAATTTGAGAAAATTCACAAAAGATTTACAAACTAATAAAAGTTAGAATTGATGGATTATCTAATTGTACTTTTATTATAAAATGTCAATTATGTATGCTAACGTTCATGCAATTTTGCTAGCCACTATACATATTCAAAACAAACTACCAAATCCTTGTCATCTATATACTCTAAAGTCAAGCTTTCATGTATTTTTTTTTAAATGTTATGCTGGTGTTTATTAGACTTCTCTTAAGTTCTTTAACCTTTCTATGAAATAAAGCCTATATCCCTGTATCAGCAAGTAATGAGTATGCTACTTGGCGAAAACACAATGATTATGTACATTTAAAAATTTTTTTATAATTTTTCTTTTTTTTACAATCCGAGAAACTGGAGAGCTTTACTGCAAAGACAGCCGATGTGCCTCCATCCCCCGCAGGATGTGTGAGCCCAGGTTCACCGACCCAACACAAGGACCGCAAGCTCCCCGTTTAACAAGTGAAGCATCCTCGTCATTGGCTGTATAAAGGTGTACAGCACAGACTGGCTGGTCCACGAGGCTTCCGGGGAAGACCCTCTCTGGCACAGTGGGTACATTTTGTCCCTGGGCTGATTTCCGCTGGCTGCAAAGTTTGCAAACGTGTCCAAGTTATTTCTGTCATGTCTCTACAACCGGCCTTCAATTTTTAAAAGAGCCCTTGTTTAAATCCAACTCAGTTTCTACACTGGCCAAATTGAAAACATCAGTCCACCCTCCAGAGCAAACCTACTTTATCATGATTTATACATGGGAACGTGAGCCCTGCCAAGAAACACACAACCTCTGCCCAATGTTAATAATTGCAGTATGGAGACAAGGTCCATTACATGGGATAATTCTGTACAGGGTTGAATCTTTTTAAAGAAAAAAAATAAATAAAAAGATGAGACTCTCACTTCCCATGAATAGGAGTGAATGAATGTTAGCAGATAAATGTGGACGGACAACAGATTTGATGAGTAGTACCAGTGAAGAAGCAGGGCTTCCGAGTCCTTCCCAAAGATTAACTGAACATGAAATACTGCAGAGCCACGGGTGTAGGCAGTGCTGTGCTGTTAATTACTTAACAACCAGCTCTCCAAAGGGGGAAAGCCCTGATCTAGAGTGCTTGCCAATTTCTGTGGTGTAAATACTGCCACCACGTAGCAAATCAACGTGTAGTATTTTCACCGTATGGATAAAATTGACATAAATAACCTTAAGCGCGTAGACAGTAAGAAAATCTACTAGAGCAATTAGAAAGTGAATTATTCTGGGAAACTGTTACCTTTTTCAAAGTATGATTTATATAAGTTTACAGAACTTAATATATAATAACAGCTCTGTTTAACAGCCAGCTTGCAAAATTCCTGAAAATGTAACAACAGACTCTGGAGAGTCTGTCCAAGCCAGCCCGGGCATACCACTGGGTCGTCGGGGCAGGTGATGTATACAACTGTGGGCGTTTTTAAGAAAAAAATCTTACTGATGGAAGAGTGAATCAGAGTGCCACATGATACATTTTAATCGATTGTACCTTTTCCTAGGGTCTGGTTGCAGATTAGCCTGTGCTCAAGTTGGCAGTCTTGTAGATGCAGCCACGCTTTCAAGCACGAGCCAGCAGGCTGGGGCCTGCGGTCCTGGACCTGAGTCGCGAGAGCCTTCAAAATCTCTTGTGCGTGTTTCTGAAAGTAACTGTCTTTTTTCTCAGTATCTAAATCCTTTAAGTTGTTCTTGCTTTGGGTGAGATGGAGTGATCAGAGTGTTGTATTTCCTTATATCGTCTCTAGGACAGAAATCAGAGATGGTAAGAGACTTGGACTGTTTTCAAAGGCGGTGTCAACACACAAGCACCCATGGAGTCAGTGGTGCTGGATGAGGAACAGAGGAACCAGGGACCGAGAGGCATCGTCAGTCGGGGCAACACGGAGGGGAAAGGCTGTTGGGAAGGTGACTGGGATTTCCAGAGCATTTGGGAACTGGCAGGAATGGGTGGGGAAGGCCAGATGCTACGGGCTCTGCATTCTGTCTCATCCCCGCTCCCTCAAATCTAGATAAGATGGGGCGGCAGCTGCCAGGACTTCACTTGAGAAAGGGCACCAATGTCTGCTCCGAGGTTTCTGCTGGGCTGGAGAGTATTCATCACAGAAGAAGGGAGCAGAGGCCTGTCTAGCGATACAAGATACCTACAGGCTGAAGCCTAGATCCCCCTCAAAGTTAAGGGTCCCAAATCCACTTTCACGATAGGAAGGGGGGGACAGCAAAAATTCCTCAACTCGGGTAGCATTACCAAAGGTGCTGCAGCTGTAAGGGTGTTCAGAGCCTATGGGGTAGGGGAGCAGGTCCACACAGACCCGGCCTCCTGACTGAGTCATGGATCTTGGCGTGGACCTGCTGGAAGAGAGAAGGTGAAGAGGAAACCGTCTTACTGAGGGTTTTAAGGAATTTGAGTCAAAGACTCACTCCTGCCTGATTGGTGAATCCTGAGTGAGTACACGTTGGAAGCATCATTCAGTGGCAGGTGTTCCCAAAATACAGCAGCAGTTTTCTCCAGCACCAGGACCCACCTAAGGCTCATTCACATCACCGATGCTGCACTAGTCAGAGATCTGATGGGAATTCAAGGGAGCTTGGGGCTTCTGCGTCACGTGGGAACCTCAGCCAAGGGGAGAGGGTGTCCTAATTTGCAAGCTCTTCAAAAGGTCAAAAGTTCATACAAATTTTAAGATTGTTTTGTTCTAGTTCTGTGGAAAATGCCATTGGTAATTTGATAGGGATTGCACTGAATGTGTAGATTGCTTTGGGTAGTACAGTCATTTTCACAATATTGATTCTTCCGATACAAGAACATGGTATATCTCTCCATCCGTTTGTGTCATCTTTGATTTCTTTCATCAGTGTCTGTTTACTGAGTACGGGTCTTTTGTCTCCCTAGGTAGGTTTATTCCAAGGTATTTTATTCTTTTTGTTGCAGTGATGAATGTGATTATTTCCTTAATTTCTCTTTCTGATCTTTCGTTGTTAGTGTACAGGAATGCAAGATATTTCTGTGCATTAATTTTGAATCCTACAACTTTACCAAATTCATTGATTAGCTCTGGTGGCATCTTTAGGGTGTTCTGTGTATAGTATCGTGTCATATGCAAACAGTGACAGTTTTACTTCTTTTCCAATTTGTATTCCTTTTCTTTTTCTTCTCTGATTGCCATGGCAACATAGTTTTTTGTTCCAAAACTATGTTGAGTAATAGTGGCGAGAGCGAACATCCTTGTCTTATTCCAAAGGAGCATATTTCTTGACCTTAGGCGGTGTGCTTAGAAGATGCTTTTCTGAACGCTGTTGAGGTGGGTTGGATTACTGTTGCAGGGGCTTGGTTCAGCTCAACCGTTTACAGGTGACAACCTTCTGGGTAGAAGGTTCTGACAGGGGCACGGTGCCCAGAAACGCAGGACAGTCCCCTGCCAGAGCACCACAGCCATTGCGGCTGGACAGGAGATCAATCCAGCTAAGAGTGTCGAATGTAAATGACCTGCTCAGTGACAGGAAAACTGCTCACATGGTCCAGGAATGGTGAAAAGTCAATTCCAGTTTTGAAAAATCTGTCAGATTAATTAAAATACAGTGTAGTACAGGAGAGCTAATGAATACACGCTCAGCCCCCCTCTCCTGATCCACGGCTTTGTTCTCGCCTCAGCCCCCGTTCACACCATGCCAGGGGCGCAGGCTTTGGGATGCTGGCTTCGCCTGATGGAAAAGTTTAGCACTGGGATGAATAAGGTAAACTGACACAAACAATTAGTGTCTGTTTCTAGAACAAATAGAAGTCAACTAGCGATTAGTGTTGTCATTTCTAATCCTTTTAAATTATTTGATTATAATAAAAACACAGAAATCAGAAGGGGAGGCTGTTCTTTATGGCATAATTGATCTTTTAAATGATCCTATTTGATTTTGCCTTTTGTCAAAAATGAAAGTAACTCTTGAAGCTTTGCATGAAGACATTCATAGAAATTATTAAAGCTCTGACACCAAATTACCTGAGAGATTACATGAGATGTTTGACCGGTTTACCTGTCAACCTGTAGGCAGCTTCTACGATGGTTGTTAACCACCCTTGATTGGCCAAGACAGCAGTGCCTTCCCCAGGGGAAACTTTTAGGATGAAAAAACATAATCAGAGGGGACCCTCCAGAAGACGGAGCCAGAAGGATTCCAAAATGGACCACTGTGGGCTGGATTGCTGGGGAAGTCTGAACAGAGCCTGTCAAATCACCTGTCCGTGGCAATTATTTTGATAAGTTTGCGATGCAGTTGCATCTTCTCACTTGCATTATTTCACGATGCGACACCAGGAAGCACAAGCCTCTATCTGGGTTCCCTCCAACTGCGAATGGGGAAGAGGAACCAGCGACTTTTCCCACGTTGGGTCTCTTTTGAAAAATCCCCCAGAATACTTGCCTGATGTATCTCCTCTCACAGATCCGATGGCTGAATCTATTTGTGTCAATGGAGGGCCATCTTTTGTGGTTTAGCATCTTCTGGCAGCTCCGTCTCTTTACCAAGAGTGTTCAGAATGTCATGATTGGTAACCTTTTCCAGCATGGAGCGCCTTCAAGGAGAGCACGGGATGCAGCTTCACATCTTCAGTCAATTTTATGTAGCAAATTAGCACACGAATTGGATAGGATTTTCCATTTCACTGGCTAAGGAATATCTGCATTTTAAAAGGCCCAGTTAAGATACTAAGAGAAGGAATGAATGAATGAATTTCCTGAATTGTAGAAGGGGAAAAAAGTGTAAAAACACATGGAACTCCAATCTAGGAATCTGACATGGCCTGAATGATCCAGGTCTTGCCTGTGAGGTAGGCGTGGTTCTGATGGTCAGGGTGCCCCAGACAACTGCAGCCCTGTTATGTGGGGTATTTTGTAGTCTGTATTGCCTCATTAAAAAGGTAGTTTAAAGCGAACAAGAGCCAAACCTTGCTTAGTATATGGTAAACCCAAAAGAATCAAGGAACCAAAACCTGCTTGACAAGGATCTGCTGTTTTCATGGCATACTGGCACTTAAAATAGGCCAGGGGTCGGGGGACTGTCAAACAGTAAAAAGGAGGTCCTCTCTATGGTGTG
This sequence comes from Lipotes vexillifer, assembly GCF_000442215.2. Lineage (NCBI taxonomy): Eukaryota > Metazoa > Chordata > Mammalia > Artiodactyla > Lipotidae > Lipotes > Lipotes vexillifer. The sequence continues at coordinate 1,141,781 of NW_006777568.1, forward strand.
TCCATCTCCCCCAGGGCATCCACCTTCCTGGCGGTGGGAGGTGGGCAGGGCAGGTGGCAACGGAACACAGTGATTCTGTGAGAGCACAATGGATTCAGACACAAGTAAAACCCAAACCTTGGTCCCAGTAGCTTATAGCCCATTAGAGGGACATGGGGGTAGAGAGATGAAATAGAAAAGAGGCCCCTGCAGGCTTTCGAACCTCAGGCTAGTACTTAAAAGCTATGCCATCTTGAGGAGGGGCATTGCTCTTTCCAACCCTTTCCTGTGTCTTAATTTTTACTGAAAGTTTTCAGTCTTTCACCATAAATGGGCCTTTATCTTTATAACGATAAAATTTTATTTTGATGAATGGTGAATGAAATGATGAATATTATTTATTTCTAGACATCACAGAGAAATCTAGAACCTGGGAGGCCCACTCAGTGAATCTCTGTTGGTTTCACACACACACACACACACACACACACACACACACACACACACACACGAGGCAGCATCTGTAGCCCCACCGCATTCGAGGCGTCCTCACAGCTAGGTCTGTGTCCACCTCCCAGCACCCCTCCAGCCCTGGATCCCAGGTTTCCTGAGCAAAGCTCCTCCTCTTTTCCCTCCTGAGGTCCCGGCCCAATCAGCAACTTCTGTGTTTCAGGACCTTCAGATAACCTGACTGTTGTCAGCGCGGCCTCATCATTTTGATAAATATTAATGAATGTTTTTTTCTCATTCCATGACAGATAGAAAGAAAAAAGTATGTAGTAAAACATTTAATTTGATAGCAATTGTTTGCAATTTGTTAGGAGCTATAGGCAAAAATAGACAAGTGTTTTGGAATATACGGACCCTTTATGGCCACGTGATTTGGTCACTTCCCCCTCTGTTATTTCTTCAGCAGCCTCTCTTCCTTACTTCTCTGTCACCCACTCGTATCATTCACTCATTCATTCGCTGTAATGGGCTGCATGTCCGCGTCCCCTCAAAATTCATCTGCTGAAGCCCTAAACCCAGATAGGGTAATATTAGGAGGTGGGCCTCGGGGAGGTCATCAGGCCCGAAGGGGAAGCCCCGGCATGGGATTAGTGCCCCTAGAAGAAGTGTTCACTTCCCATCTTCCCCGTGTGAGAACCAAGTGTGAAGATAGGCTTTTGAAAGCCGGGAAGAGGGTCCTCACCAAACACCAAATCTGCCGGCATCCTGATCTCCACAACTGTGAGCAACAGATCTCTACCGTTCAAGCTGCCTAGTCTATGATCTTCTGGGACAGCAGCTCAAGTGAAGACACTCACCTCCTCATTTCTTTGTTCACAGATATGTTTCCAATGCTCTTCCTGGCTGGACATTGACCGTACAGTGGGGACCACACTCAGCGGCACCAATCACTCAACTGAGTCGGAATTATCTGTTCACACGGCTGCCCCCCCAGCCAGCAGGAGACTTAGGAAACAGGGTCCTTTCAGCCTGATGGCATCAGAGCCTAGCACAGCACCTGGCACAGGGCAGGAACTCAACGATGCCATGTGGGTGTGGTCTTAGAGGTAAGATGCAAGCACTGACCCTGTCCCAGGCCCAGGTGAAACGGCCGTGTCCCTGGGACCCACCCAAGCTGTGACCTCTGTCCTTGTCGTGTCTCCCACCATGCCTCCTGCTGTGCCTCCGCAGTTCCTGGCCTCCTGGCTTTAACGTGGTTGGTTGTTCATTCTTTGCTCTTCTGCCTCTGCCCGGCCCCTGACCCCAAGCCCGGCCAGCCTGGAATGCCACGCTGCCACTGCAGGCTATTCATCCAAGTCTTTTTGGCCTGAACCTCTGCTGAGCTGTCAGGCTGAGGGTGACATCGCTGCCTGTGTGACTCATTTGCCCCCCTGCTTTTCACTGCCCCGGGTTCGCATCCCAGCTCTGCAGGCCCAGGGGCTCAGCGATGCCGGCAGTTTTCTGGACGATGGCCTGACTTCTCTCCTCTGTCCCCGTGGGCTGTGAGTACCAGGCCCCTGATGGTGGCTGAGTGGCAGTCTGTGGGGAGGGGAGGGTTTCACCCCTTACTGCACTGACTAAAGCACCTCTGGGCAGCTGACGGGCTGCAGGGGTAGGGAAATAGGACAACGTGTGACTTTGCTGAGTTCTAATAAAGCCGGCAGTGTGTGAGGGGTCCTCAGGACAGAAAATGAAAGGGAAAGTGTGGGTGACTTTGGTGACTTGGAGGGCCAGAGTAAATGTATTCTAGATGAATCTGGGGGGAGGCTGTGGTGGGTAGAGTGTCCCAGGTCGCACATGAGGAGGACCCTGGGCTGCCCCTTCCAAGACCAACTTCCTACCCTGAGAAACCCTAGACTGTGACAAAGGGGCAAACTTCAGGGCTGGGGCAGCCTTTCAGTGGCAGAAAATTCACTTTTCAAAATGGAATTTGGCCTCATTGGCTTATACACATTTACTTTCCACTTTGCACTTACAGTGGGAGAGCAGCATTTTGCATTATATCAGCGTTTTAATATTCTATGGGAAAATGCGAAAAGACGTGGGGAAATGTTTAAATCGTGTGCAGAAAAGCCGAACACATAGGATGTGAAGAGTGTGTGTCAGTGAGGGTTTGGCTACTGAAGAAACTAGGACATTTCCACAGGTTGTTTATGCTGTTCAACCTTCTGGCTTCCTCTGCGCTGATTAAGTGTAGCCATTTGTCAAGCTGAGGCCTGAAAGTAATGCTGGGTAGAGTCCTGTGGTCTGGTTTCTTTTGTGTTTTCTTACTTTTCTGGTTCCTTCCTTCCTTCAGTTGAGGAAATCTCTGCTGTTCCCCAGACCAGGCCTCTGAGCAGGTGTATATGGGCCTCACCTCGGGGTCCTCCCATTCAGAGCAAAGCTGGAACAGAGCAGATGAACAGTAAATGTCTGTTGAATGAAAACAGGCGGGTGGCTCCCCAGGCTTGGTCTCTAAAGGTTCGACAAGAGACCTCCTCAGGTAGAGAGGAGGCGGCTGCAGGAGGCGAGCGACGGTGCAGGAGCCCTGGGTGTTTGGAGAAGAGACGTCAGCGGCCGCTGCCCTGTCTGGGGGCCACCACCCACTGGCTGCACCAGTGCCGTCTGTGGTCTGTCCTGTCCATTCCTCGCATTCCTGGTGACAGGGAACTTTTCCTTTATTTTCTCTCTGAAGACAACCAGCAGCCAGCTATTAACTCCCCTACACACCTAAAGCTGGCACAGTTTGGGGGCAGTGGTTTTCTGGTCTCTTTCTGGAAAGGATAACTGGTCCCTCTCAAGTCAGTTCTCACTCTGGAAGGAGGTGTGAAAAGGTGTGGCTCCAACTGATGAGTGAAAAGCAACTTGAATCCTGTGTTGAACAGAGATGTTGACTTAATACTGGCGTTCCCAGCAATTAAAACAGTATATGTGGGTAGGGAATTTTAATTGAAGAAATATACAGTGTTCATCGGTATAATGTGTGTAATAATTTAATATAATGTGAATAAGAAGTCGCTTGAGATGAGAGCTGCAAGCAGCCCCCGTAGAGCTATTACCGTGACAGCAGCCCAGGCAGAGCCTTGTTAACCCCTTGGAAGGAGGGTCCCTGTTGCCAGTAGAAAACAAGGTGATGGCTGGGTTGGCCAGCAGGATGTGCCCAGCCCCCGCCTGCCCTGCTGGGTCACGATTAAGGGCAGCGTCAAATAACAGAAAGCCAAGGCACAGCCAGCAAACCTCAAAGGACTGAGCTAGGCAGTGGTAGCCCACAATCAGCAGAACACTTTTGCAGTGGAGAGGTGGTCCTAGTTAACTGAAGTTCTTTTTCTCTTTTTTTTTTTTTTTTTAGGTCGTAAAGAGAAATTTATTTCTCACAGTTCTGGAGGCTGCGAGTTCTAAAATCAGGCTCCAGCGTGGCCTCTGGTGAGGGCCCTCTTCCTTGTTCACAATTAGCACCTTCTCACTGTGCCCTCACATGGTGGAGAGAACTGAAGTTCTGATCCAATCAGAATTCTGCACCATAGAGGGACCACATTTAATAAGAAGAATAACAATAACCACCACCGCCACAACAATAATAATAATAGAGGCTTACAGTCCAACAAGTATGAAGGGTCTTAAGAAGTCACAGAGGTAATATTTGAAATCCAAGCTGCCTGAGAAATCTAAAATGTGTCATTTCTACACCCCTTGGACTATGTATGCATGTACTGCCATCTTCTAAAAATTGAAAACAAAGTTAAGTGTACTCGGTACCAAATGGTGCCACCCACAGCCCATTCTGGAATCTTTCAGAAGGCACGCTGGATGCTCGGAGACCCTCAGAGTCCTCAGGGGTACTTGCACCCTCAGCCCGGGAAGCAGGGAGGTGGGCACCCAGCCTGGTGGTTTCGCAGAAGAGCTCAGCTCAGAGATGCTCCTGAAAGGGTGTGGCCGACAGCAGCCTCTCTCTCCTTGGAGGAGGGGAGGCAGGGATGTGGGCTCCTCTGCCCCCTTGATTTGTATTCCAGACAAATAGACATTAACTCTGGCTGTTTCCCCAAAAGGCGAGATAATGTGGGTCCTTCTCCTGCGCTCTCTTCCTCTGATTTAATTGAAACAACGTTGGCTTTTTCTTTTTTTCCTAGAAAGATTTGTCTAATTCTCATTTCACATTAAAAGTTGCCAAATAAAAGACATTTAGGCCAATTTACAAACATTCCCATCCATGCATAAATCTTATGTTTTGCTAGCATTGCCAATAATATCATTACTATTTTTCTTTTTTTTTTTTTTTTGCGATATGTGGGCCTCTCACTGTCGTGGCCTTTCCCGTTGCCGGATGCGCAAGCTCAGCGCCCATGGCTCACGGGCCCAGCCGCTCCGCGGCACGTGGGATCCTCCCGGACCGGGGCACGAACCCGTATCCCCTGCATCGGCAGGCGGACTCTCAACCACTGCGCCACCAGGGAGGCCCCTATCATTACTATTTTAATATCTTAATTTTCTCTCAACATCTCAAAAATGTATACTTAGGGAACTTTTTGTGGTTGTGCTTTGCATTAGATTCTGTGTCACCCATTATAGATCTCCTGATGGCTGTTGCTGAAATATTCTCCTTACATTTTTGGCTTCATTTAATCCCCCCTATAGCTGATATTGAAAGTGAGATACTTCTGCCTTCCTGGACTTATTTTGAAGCTTTTGTTTCTTCAAACTGTGCTGTTGAGGGATTATTTTCCATCTTTTTACTTGCTTTGGGTTTCAGTTTTTCTTTTATTTAGATTTTTTTCTTGAATATACATTGCACTTTATTCCTTCACTTATGTTGTCCCACCATTAAGTATCTTAAAGCAGGGAACATTTATGCAGCAGCTAATGAAGATCATGGGACCAGAAGGGAACTTGGTTAGAACATGTCCACAGATACAGACAATGATCCTTTAAGGAAAAGTCTGGCTACAGGGTTCAGTCAAAATGAGTTTTAGCTGCTGAGTGCCCTCCCGTGCTTAGCCGCGGGCTGAATGGCTCCCATCAGACATGTGGGAGTGAGGTTGGCCTTGGCTTTGACCAGTGGGCAGGGCTGGCTTCTTGGGCATGTGACCTGGGCCCCCATGCTAAGAAGGGACATCTATACCTCTGCTGTTACCATCTTGAAATTCTTAATAATTTTTTACAAAGGGGCCGCATCCTCATTTTGCACTGGGCCCTGCAAATGACTCAGCTGGTCCTGATGCTGGGGCGTACAGAGCAGGTCTGTGACCTGCAGGCATCACTGTAGACCTGCCTTCCTCACGCTCTTACCACATCCTCACATCTTTCTGTTGGAGGTTTTACTCTTAATGTAAGACAGCATTTCATTCACAGGAGACACAGAGCATCCCCAGAACCTCAAGGGTTACTTCCAACACAGAGCCTTTCCTGAATCCTCACCTTTGATCCCTGGGTCCCACCCGGGTGGGCGGCCTTTTCACTTACTTCCTTGTGGCGTGCTCGGTTGTGGATGCTTTACTGCAAATCTATTTTCTCCAAAGAGACTGTGATCTCACTGAAGGCAGGCACAAGTAGGATCCTGCGGTATCACCTGTCCCTTGGGTAACGTGGTGGGTGTCAGTGAGAGCAAGAGGATTCTGTCTCATGGGAGGAGGGAAGTGTGTCTGAGTTAAGGTATTAGAAGGAAGAAGGGTGAGCCTTGAATTCTGGGGGCTATTTACCTATCAAGTGTTCGGCTTGATTGCCTAGAAGGTTTGGGCGTGCCAGGGCAAGCATCGCGAGTGGAGCCAGGTGGTGATATCCTGCTCATTGCACGGTCTGTCTTAGGCCCTCACGTTATAAGTGACTAACAAGGGACCACACCGAATCCACTGCCAAGGGCAGCATCCTTGCCTGGAGGAGGCAATGATTTATCTTTGTCTTACTGGTCTCCTGGCTGCATTTCATACAGTTACTTTTTCCTTGAGATTCTTTTCTTTCTCTTCCGTCAAGCAATTAATTCTCTGGCGACCTACTTTGTGTTCGACATCACAGAGGGAGACTGTGAAGATGCAGGACTCACAACCATTCTCTTGGGGACTTCCCAAGCCACCACCTGGAGAGGTGTGATTAGTACTCATTCATTTACTCAACAAATATTTACCCAGTGCAGACCTGAGCCAGCACACCCCGGGCCATTAGCCTAGGGGGTGATCGGTAAGTCAGCAGGGTTTGGGATTGAGGGTGGAAATTATTAGGATGATGACCTCCGTAGATGGCGGGGCTCCTGATTTGGTTTCATGGGGATCAGGAATGACTCCTTGGGAGAAATGACATTGAAACCGAGTGAGGCCCAGTAGGCACTGGCCACATCAAGAAAGCAGAGACAGGGACTTTCCTGGTGGTCTAGCGGCTATGACTCCGCAATCCCAATGCAGGGGGACCCGGTTCGACCCCTGGTTGGGGAACTAGATCCCACATGCATGCTGCGACTGAGTCCACATGCCACAACTAAGAAGTCTGCATGCCGCAACTAAAGATCCCACGTGCCGCAACTAAGATGTATTGCGGACAAAATAAATAAATATTTAAGGAAAAATAAAAAGAAAGTAGAGACAGGTGTCGGGCACAGTGTGTGCTGGCCTGGAGTCCAGGGAGAATGTGGTCTATCTGAGACCTGGATGTAGTGATGGAATAGCTTCACCAGAGGTTTAGAAGGTGGGCAGAGCAAGAGGGAGGTGGCAGGGGCCTGAGGAGGAGGGGCTGTGCCCGCCCTGGTGAGGGGCTGGCTTGATTCCGTCCTGGCCGCAGATGGGACACCTTCCATTTGCTGAGGGTGCCCCCAGGGCTGGGCCTGCCAGGATCCCTTAAGCCTTAAAAGGCCATCATTCTAAAAACAATAACCTAGGACCTCCTCCATCCTGCCATTATTTTAAACTTTACATCTTGAAATTACTTCCATTAGTTAGGGTTCTCCAGAGAAACAGAACTGGTAGGCTATATATAGATTTATATAAGAGGAGATTTACTATAGGGATTGGCTCACCCTCTTCTGGAGGCCAAGAAGTCCCACGATGTGCCGTCCGGAAGCTGGAGGCCTAGGAGAGCTGGCAGTGCAGTTCTGTCTGAGTCTGGAGGCCTGAAACCCAAGGGACTAGACAGTGTGCATCTCAGTTCCCGGCCCTAGGGCTGAGAATCAGGAGCTCAGATGTCTGGGGGCAGGAAGGCATGGCGGCCCTGGCTAAAGAAGAGAAGAGGGGTTGACCCTTCCTACACATGTTTTCCCCCTAATTTGGGCCCTCAACTGATAGGATGAGGCCCACCCACAATGGGGAGGGCCATCTGCCTCTTTGTTTTTATTCCATATATATATGTTAGCATACAGTATTTGTTTTTTCTCTTTCTGACTCAGTTCACTCTGTATGACAAACTCTAGGTCCATCAGTCTTCTCTTTAATGAATTAGGGATTAAAAATATGGACCACTGGGCTTCCCTGGTGGCGCAGTGGTTGAGAGTCCGCCTGCCGATGCAGGGGACGTGGGTCCGTGCCCCGGTCCGGGAAGATCCCACGTGCCGCGGAGCGGCTGGGCCCGTGAGCCATGGCTGCTGAGCCTGCGCGTCCGGAGCCTGTGCTCCGGAACGCGAGAGGCCACGGCAGCGAGAGGCCCGCGTACTGCAAAAAATAAAAATAAAAATATGGACCACTAAATTGAATGCAGTGTTCCAGATCACATCCTGAAACAGAAAAAGGGCATTCTTAGAAAAACAGATGAAATCTGAATAAAGTTTAGTTTACAGTATGGTACAAATGTTAATTTCCTGTGGTTTATGCAAGACGTTAACCTCAGAGGAAACGGGATGAAAGGTGTGTGGGGTACCACAGGAATGTGAGGCTTCATTTTCTGTGTCAACCTGACTGGACTAAGGGATGCTCAGGTAGCTGTCTGTGTTTAGAGAAGAGATTAGCATTTGAACCAGTAGACTGGGGATATATGTATATGTATAGCTGATTCACTTTGTTTTATTTATTTATTTATTTATTTTTAAACATCTTTATTGGAGTATAATTGCTTTAAAATGGTGTGTTAGTTTCTGCTTTATAACTAACTTTTTATATCCCCATATCTCCTCTCTCTTGTGTCTCCCTCCCTCCCACCCTCCCTATCCCACCCCTCTAGGTGGTCACAAAGCACCGAGCTGATCTCCCTGTGCTATGCGGCTGCTTCCCACTAGCTCTCTGTTTTACACTTGGTGGTGTATATATGTTCATGCCACTCTCTCACTTCATCCCAGCTTCCCCTTCCCCCTCCCCGTGTCCTCAAGTCCATTCTCTATGTCTGCGTCTTTATTCCTGCCCCTAGGTTCTTCAGAACCTTTTTTTTTTTTTGATTCCATATATATGTGTTAGCATGCGGTATTTGTTTTAGAAACTAACACACCATTGTAAAGCAATTACACTCCAATAAAGATGTTAAAAAAAAGAGAGAGAGAGAGAAGACCGAGGCTTTCAGAGTTTCCATGGTTTTGCTCCCAGGCCCAGAGCCATCCTGCCTGACGCTTCCCTCTGCCCTTAACCTCCCAGGGACGCCATCTGCGTCAGGCGTGCAGCCTGGGTCCCTATTGTCTGCTCCTGCAGAAGTCGTAAGACACTGCTCTCAGCACCCCTCTCTCTGTTAAAAGGTTGTGGTTCAAGAGCCTTTGAGGAGACTTACCTTTTCTCTCTTTTTCTACAGAAATTTACCCGGGGAACTGGGCAGGATAAATTTAATCAATAATTAAGTCAGTGAATAAAAGCGGTGGTTCCCTCTTGAGTGCCTAGAGTCTCCTTCACACAGTTCCTTCACCACCTGGGGTTCTGAGGGGACTGATGGGTCCGTCCACCCCCAGCCATCACCTCCAGCCTGGCTGAGCAGATCCCTTCCCTGGGACTTCACATGCTGAAGATAAGAGGGTTGTGAGGTGACACACTGTGACACAGGATGACACGTGACAGGGATCTGGAGGAGGCAGAGAGGAGGGTACAATGACTCCTTCTGTCTGTGTGTGACCCGGGATCACCCTGGATGCCCAGGAGATGCCCAAGGTTGAGTCAGGTGTTGTTACTGCGTGCACAGCTCCCCGAGTCGTTGGAGGCTGTGCCCTGAGGTCCCTGGGCCCGGCCGGCGCTCTGCCGAGTGTTTCCTCCTCCGCTGGAGGTGTCGCCACGAGGTTGGTCCCCATTCCACTCCTTCTTTCTGACTATTTCAAATTAGAAAATGCTGACAAACCTTCTTTTGAATTCAGAGCCCTTCCTTCCAGTTTCTACCCCATGGTCTCTCCTCTCCATTCTTACCAGATGGAGACAGACCAGTGCAGGGCAGTGAGCTGACAATTACCTGGTGAGTTCCACATCGTGAAAAGCATCTCAGCCAGTTGTCCCACCACGACTGCACATCATGGTTTTCTGGATGAGAGGGGAGGGCAGCGGTCAAAGGACCTGGCCTGGAGCCTGCACTTCCTGGATCAGAAGCTCCAAGGGGAGACTCAGCAACCTGTGTTGAAATGTCCATCATGTGAATCCCCTTCGGCTCCGGCCAGCACTGGGGACTTCTGAATTTCTCACCATTCAGGTATCAGAGTAAGAGACTGAGAAAAGTTAACTTAGACAATAAGTGGAATCATCAATGCAAAGCTCATCACAGATTTTTTGGTTCAAACAGAGAACTCCCACCCCAAACCCTAGTCATGGAATAGTGCACTAATTAGCCACTGGATTCCAGAGGGAGGATGAGGCAGACTCCTAGGAATGGGTCATCTATGATGACTGACTGACAAAGGGTTAATATCCAAAATATACAAACAGCTCATACAGCTCAGTATCAAAAAAGAAACAAAAAACAACCCAATCAAAATATAGGCAGAAGACCTAAATAGACATTTCTCCAAAGAAGATACACAGATGGCCAAGAGGCACATGCTCAACATTGCTAACTAGCTATTGAGAAAGGCAAATCAAAACTACAGTGAGGTACCATCTCACACTGGTCACAATGGCCATCATCAAAAAAATCTACAAATAAATGCTGGAGCGGGTGTGGAGAAAAGGGAACCCTCCTACACTCTGGGTGGGAATGTAAATTGGTACAGCCACTGTGGAGAGCAGTACGGAGGTTGCTTAAAAAACTAAAAATAGAACTATCATATAGTCCAGCAATTCCACTCTTGGGCATATATCTGGAAAAGATGAAAACACTAATTTGAAAAGATACATGCACCCCAATGTTCATAGCAGCACTATTTATAATAGCCAAGACATGGAAGCAACCTAAGTGTCCATCAACAGATGACTAGATAAACAAGATGCAGTATACATATATTATATATATATATTATATATAATAGTTCATAGCAATTTATAATAGCCAAGACATGGAAGCAACCTAAGTGTCCATCAACAGATGACTAGATAAACAAGATGCAGTATACATATATTATATATATATATTATATATAATATGTATATACACACACAATGGAATATTATTCAGCCATAAAAAAGAACAAAATAATGTCATTTGCAGCAACGTGGATGGACCTAGAGATTATCATACTAAATGTAGTAAGTCAGAGAGAGAAAGACAAATATCATATGTCTTATATGTGGAATCTAAAAGAATGATACAAACGAACTTATTTGCAAAACAGAAATAGACTCACAGACATAGAAAACAAATATATGGTTACTAAAGGGGAAAGGGCAGGGGAGGCATAAATTAGGAGTATGGGATTAACAGATACACACTACTATATGTAAAGTAGATAAACAACAAGGACCTACTGTATAGCGCAGGGAACTATACTCAGTATCTTATAATAATTTATAACGGAAAATAATCTGAAAAAGAATGTATGTGTGTGTATATATATATATATATATATATATATATATATATGGATCTGAATCATTTTGCTGTACCCCTGAAACTAATATAACATTGTAAATCAATTATATTTCAATAAAAAAAAAAACGACAGTCACAGATTCTTTGGTTCAAATGAAAAATACCCACCCAAACCCTAGTCATTGAATAGTGCACTCATTTGCCTCTGGATTCCACAAGGAGGATGAGTCAGACTCCTAGGACTGGGTCACCTAATAGAAAGATTATTAAAAATTGACTATATATGTGTAAGTGCATACATAATGTAAAATTACATCTATACGTGCATTTTAACATTATGTATATGCCTCATCCTCCCTGTGGAATCCAGTGGCTAATTAGTGCACTATTCAATGACTAGGGCTTGGGGTGGGGATTTTTCATTTGAACCAAAGAATATGTGACGGTCTTCTTTTAAATTTAAGTATAGTTGATTTACAATGCTGTGTTAGTTTCAGGTGTTTTTTAGGCTGTTTTTCCCAGGCAGGGCCAGGTGGTGAGTTGCCTGGACCATTTCAGGTGCCAGGCCAGGAGCTGAGAACAGGACAGACAGTCCTTTATCCTTGTGGAACCGGGGAGCTGAGCAGTGTTTTTCCTGCAACTTAGGTTGAGGAATGTGAAGCTGGCAGTGTCAGGTGGAAACTCCACTCATATCTCCTCTGCACAGTGGCCGTGAATCAGCCAAAGCACCGCTACACCATATCAACCCACCCACCCTGTGTGGAGGCCATCTCTTCCCGCCCAGCAGCCTTAGTCAGGGCCCCTGAAACCCATTCGATTTTGTGCCACACACTCATCAGGGGTGCCCTCCCCTCTGCCCTGGCGAGGACACAGCCCAGTGACCACTTAAGGCTTCAGTCACCATTGGTCATTGACTGGAACAGGGCCACAGCGGGGGCCAGCCAATCTGGTCATCCCCAGTGTCCAGAGAAGCCACGTGTCCAGAAACCACAGAGGATGGACAGCCTGTCTCCTAACCCTCCTCTCAGTGTCCCACCCCTGGGTCACTCAGCCTCTTCCCCTAGCTCTGCAGGTGCCAGCTTTACGCCACACCTGTTGGGAATGAAGCTTCTGGAATAACAGTCATGTTTCAGGGTTTGACTATGTGCTAAGTTAAGGCCGGGCACTCCTGCAGAACCAGGGAAAGGCACCTCCAACTCTGTGTTTGGTGACAGTGGTTTTCCCACACTCGTCAGGGCTCTGCATTCAGAGTGCGACAAACTTTCCAGGGTCGAGAATCCTCAGAGCAGTGAGACTCCCAGAATAAGGGAACATGTGCTCATTCAGATAACAGATTTGGGCACTTTCTCTGCCCAGGCATTGCTGAGAACGCTTTGCAATGGAAATTGGTTCTGGACAAAGCCAGAAGCAGAAATGAGCTGCCGCAGCATCTGCAAACTACTAGTTGCCAACCGTCTAAATATTTCCAAATACTTTTTCTAAAATATTTTTTCTTCAGCATATAATGAGGTTAATTTTCCCATTATTTCTAGTATTTTTTTTAATTGATAACACTTTAAGCGTCCAGTCATTATACATTCATTTGGTATTCATGGAAATAGCAGAGATCATAATGAATTCATTTGATATTCATGTGGTTGTCACATGCACTTTCATAAAGATACTACGGTAATGCAACCTTCCTTTGGCTGGTTGCCTTTTTATGAGGCCAACTATTTCATTTGATCTGATTTTGCAGCCTCCAGGAGATAGTGTCTTCCAGGTAGCTGCAGCTTTGTCTCAAGCCAGCTAAGGTGCTTTAGAAAATCTTCTGGTACAACTGCCACCTTGCACCTCGCAGATTCACACCTACACCCAATCGCGTTAGACCTCTTGAAGTTCATTATCCTCTTAATGTCTCTCTCCAGCACACCCAGCTTGGCTTATGGCACACCACCTACTCCCTAAATACTGATTGAATTCTTGAGCATTTGAGGAGATTCCAAGGATTTCCTGAACTGAGCATGCCCAAGCCCTCTCCCCTTCAGGACAAGGAGGACAAATTGAGTCCTGGTTCCTTTGCTACTATGTGGCATCAGCAGCTTGTCTTCAATAAGGATGTACCATTCAGGAGTCCCCAATTCACGTTAACGCAACACAGAGATGAATCCTTATTAGTTTAGTGATGCATAGGATCGGTGGTGACGTAGTCCTAGAAATTTGCAACGAAACCAGGTCAGAGTATTTATCATCAATGTGAGGAGGCATATGGAGTAGCCTTGTACTTTCTTGGGCATGGCTTTACAATGTACTCTCCATCCTGCTGGTATCTCATGTGCTCAACAACCCTGAAAGACAGGAACCATTTTCTCCACTTCATAAATGACCAAAGTGAGGCTTGGTAAAGCCAGCGTGCCAACAGTTATCCACCTTCTAGAACTGCCTCATCTGTTCCCCCAGGAAGAAGAGAAGCACTTTGTTCAGTGAGGGGAAAGGCAAATGCTGTGGGGTCCATCATGAGTGCGGGTCCTACCCCAGGAATTCTGAGAGGCATTGCAGTGGCTGACCCAGGGCCCGAGAAAAGGGACGTTCCTCCAGGTGGGGATCCCACAGTCACGTCGCGGCAAGTCAAAAGGGGAGTTGTTTCAGTGAGTCTCCCTGGGCATCATGGGACTCATATCCGGGGGACTTAACAGAACCTTTGTAAACCAGTCCAGGGTGTGAGCTTCTGGGCCCAACAGTGTAAGAAACTCAGAGCAAGACAATTGAGGAACTTTGGATGAGAAGAAGCTGGTGGGAAGCGGACCCCATGGGAGGGCTCTCAGTGATGTCCTCTCACTTTCATTTTCTCTTATGTTTTCCCAACCCTAATCAAATGCATTAACACATATTTAGTTTAATTACCGTATCAGGAGGAAATTCATTTTTACTGATACAATTAGGAGACTAGCAGATAGTGTCTTACAAGTGGCTTGGAGCCACATTAACAAAATGTGATAGTAATTGATGTGATACTCACAAGATCTGGTGGCAAAATGGATTATTTTAATTGTGTCAAGGGGAATCCTCTGCCTGGTTCTTCTGACTCCCTTCCATCAGCCAAGTGTCAAGCAGCAAATGTGCCACTTATTTGTGCCTGGGGTTCGGTGGGCACAGAGTGACTGGATGTGCATATGGCTCCCTGGATGAGATTCTGGGATCCAGTTCACCCATCCTTGCCGATTCATGTGCAGACGTGCCTGCTGGTCAGAAAATATTTCACTTAAATTAGTTAAAAATGCAATAATAACAACAGCAGCAGAAACCCATTGTATGATCAGTCCAGATATTTTAGTACCTAGACCTTGATAAATCTAGTGCACTTATTTTTAAGTAAAAAGCCAGGGAATGATTTCTATTTTTTTTTTTTTTACATCTTTATGAATTGCCTTTGTAATATCAGTACATTCAAAGTAAAAGCTATTCAAATATGCATTGAATATCTTCACATGACACCAAAATGGGCCATCTCTCCTCAAAGCAAGCACATTATTAATTTCTTCACAAAATATCTGAACAGGATTTTTCAATTAATTTTTTTCCTGTTGTGTTTGCCTCCATCTGACACCACAGATGTGATGTTGTCTTTTTCACAGCTGGAGACCAACTAAAACGGCCTCTGGGATAATGTGAATATGTCAAGCAACAAAGAATATGGCATTTAAAGCAAGAGAATTCCTATCTTCATGACGAAACTTTGCCCTTTTCTCATGTTCTTTTCCTAGCTCGTTCAGACGAGTGTCTGCAATTTCCTGACCTACCAATTAGTTCTTGAATGAGCAGGTTGGAAAACCACCCTGTGTCACATCCATGGCTGATACCCTCACTTATGGGACCTTGACCCCAGCCAGCCAGCCTTCTCCTGGTCTGCGGTGTGATTAATAGTTCCATGCTGGTCTAATTGCAGTCTGCGTGTTGATCCCCATCAGAACATTCCCCGTTGACTTTGGAGCCATCTCAGACTCTGATTACTTGCTGCTAGCACAGTAGAGCTTGCATGCATGCCTGTGCATGTGTATACATGCATGTGCATGTGTGTGTGTGGAGCATTTCCGGTCGCGAATCACCCTGATCTTTGAGAGCAGCGTGTATCTGGTCACACAGTGGTCCGAGGCCTATGAAGTGAACTTAATGACTGATTCTGCCTATATCTGTGGCTCTGTCTACATAGCTTCTAAATAAATGGGAAGGAAAATAAATTCATTTGAACTGATGACTTTGCATTAGAAGAGCCAGGAAAGCCTGTTGTTTGAATTTATGTAAAAAATCAAATTTGGTCTAGTGGGTTGATTTGTGTAAGCAGTTGGCAACGGTGACTCCAGACTGTTTGCCAGTGTTGATGCTGATTATTTTCCGCCCAAAGCTCCCCCAGCACCCGAGCTCTCACCTCTCAGCTTGTTTGCTGCAGCCTCATGGCATTTTTGCGGATGGTCTTCGATGGAGTAAGTTTAAACTAAAAGGTAAAAGTTGTATGAGGTTTTGTCCTGTCTTCTCTCTCTTGTGTTTGATTTACACACTGCATCTTTTACTGTTAATCAAAGAAGGTGATCTATTCATACTCTTAGTTAATTATTTACTCAATTAAGATAATTTATTGATCATCTACTCTGAACAATAACCCTTAATACTCACTTATGCATTCACTCATTCAACAAATGGTCATAAGAGCACTGTCTAGAGAGCTTCACGAGTCCCTTAAGAGAGGGGGAAAAGAAAGCACGTCCTTCCCAACTCTTAGAGAATATCACCGCCTACAAGGTGACAAAAACAACAAAAATGTGCATCTGAGATGCCAGCCTGGAATGTTCTCCAGCCAAGTGACACTCATTCACCAGCTTCAGAGAAGGGAGGATGCCAATTTTTACCTCCCCAAAGGACAGACATCTTTTGGCCCCTGTGTGTGACTCACTCATGGTCAAAACCATGAGTGTTCAGATTACGAGTTTGAGGTCTTCAGTAGGAAACTGTGCTGGGTGTCCTGTGAGATACAAGGCCCATTAGTCAGTCATTTATATCCTCAACCATGTGTAACTGAGGGCCTTCTGTTTGTCAGGCACTGTGATGAGTGTCTCAGATGCGACGAAGACCCTGGTCCCTTCCATCTAATTGGGGAGACAGGAATATACAAGGCAAAACTGATGAAGGGAACTCAGTGTGGGGCTACCTTAGTTGGGAGCGTCAGAGAAGGTCTCTACGGATGTGACTTTCAAGCTAAAATCCAATGAGGACAAAGAAACAGTTTTGTAGAAACCTAAGGAAGAACATTTGATAAATGAAGAACCGATAATAAGCAATAAAAAGACCCAAAAGAGAAAAGAAGAAAAAGCAGAAGCTGAAACCTAATAGGAGGGCGGGTAAACCATAGACTATTTCAACATGGCAGTGAGCAGAGGAGGGATCACATGGATCCGGGGAAAGTTCCCAGCTGTGTTTAATGGTAATGGAGAGTCCATGGAGGGTTTTACAGGGGAGAGCATCATAACTGAATTTAAGGTTTTAAAGTTCCCCCTACAGTGGAGAATGGATATCCGGTGGGTCGGGGGTAAGAATGGAACGAGGATGGCTCTCAAGAAGATTCAGCTATGTTTTCACCTTAAATTTCCTACTGACTTTAATTCAGTTCTCAGTGAATGATGTCCTCTGTCTTCAGGTGTCCTCAGCGACCTTCAGCTCAGACCTACAGCAATGGTAGACGTGAAGCTGATGACATGGTCCATCAGTCAACCGGGCTTCTTTAGCTTGAGGGTGGCAGGTGTACACTCAGGTTGCTGAGGCTCAGGGCCCGAGTGCTGCGTAGACAAGCTCAGTTCCCGTGCAGTGGGCTCCCCTTTTCCCCAACAGCAAACTAGGGTGCTGCTCACATCAATTCACCTCTCAGTGCTAAGGAGACACCGTGGGTGACAGACTTCACACTCATACACGATGCAAGAATATACTTCATACTGAGACTAATATACAGTGACCGTTGGAGCATTTATGACCCTAAACCACTTTAAACTTTTGCATGTACCTTGAGAATCTGTAGAAAGAGACACAGGTCCTCTATAAACGCTGTCATGAACCCGTACTGCTTTGTGTCGGCTCAGCTGTCAGCCTATCCTCCCTTACTCTGGGGGGTTTTCCCACTACAATCAAGTATCTGTCTTGGGACCACCAATCCCAAGACCCATCCAATGAGTAAAGGAATTGGTCTAAACGCTGGCTTGTGACCCAGAAGGGACCACGCACAGCCCACGTGACAGCTGATACGTGTGCGCTGCAGGAGAAAATGTCTGTCTCTGCTGGGCTCTGAAGCTGTGAATCCAAGGCTATTCTTGGCTACCTTTTCTCATGTGTGGAGCCTGCCTCTTTGTCTGTCTGTCTGCAGAAGGAAACCCGAAGGAGACCCAAAAAGAGATGAAAAGCAGATGTGAGGGGGAGAAAGAGAGAGAAAGAAGGAGAGAGGAAACCTGGTCTTCCTGAGTCCGTCATGGGGCTCTGGTCTCCACTGTTTTCTCAGTCTGTAAACTAAGCCCAGTTCCCTTCCCTGCCACAGGAACTAATAAATTTGTGTTTTGCAAAAGTTATTTGACTCAGGCTTCTGTCCCTCAAAACAAGACTTGACTAACAGCTACTGCTACACGTGTCTTATGAAAGCCTAGATGTGTCCAAGCTTCAGACGTCCCAAGCACTGGACTGAGCTCAGCCTCCCCTCCTCGGCCCTTTTGGAGAAGGGGAATTTGCACACTGGCTTCCTTCCATCTCTAGCCAACTGCCCTCAAACACAGGCTTTGACTACCATGAAGTAATTTACTCACCTGGCCTGTCCTAAGCCTCACTGCGAGAGGAGTTGCCGATACGGGATGATCAGAACGAGGCCAGGTCCTCAGCGGCCCTGTCTTCTGCACTATCTCCAGGCACAAATTCCACCCAACTTCTTAGACAGCCTTTATGAACCAGGCTGGCTAGTTTATTTCTCCAGACGTTTGTGATCTCATCTCTTATTAATGTCTCTAGGAGTCTGCCTACCACTGGGGTCGGACGTGCTGTCTCTTGGCCAGTGAGTCTTTCCTAGAGATTGGAGTTTGCCCTCCTTCAATCCGTCAGCATCTCTCATTTCCAAAAGAACCCTTTAAAAACATCTATTCTCAAAAAGAGTAATCGCTTCTCTCGCCTTATGAATGATTCTGGACAGAGCGTAATTGATTGAGGATCTTGTTTCCCCTCCTAATATTTTAACTTTAAGAAGCGGTCCTGTGGCCCTTTGATTTTTTCCCCCCATCGTGTCTAAAGCCCCAGATTGTTTCCCTTTCTATTATAACCCTTGAGCCTGCCTTTTGTTTCCTTTGTGTGAAATGTTTGGTCTCCCTTCCCAAGAAAAGCTCTCTCAATCTGGCAGTTTGGTGACTGCTAAGGTTTTGGATGAATCAGCAAATGGCATTTAACACTTCACCAGTGTTTGATCTCACGTTGCTCATTCCTCTTGTGACCTGTTGAAATCCAGGCAGAAAAGCAAAGGAATCATGGAGTGGGAGGGACGGGCTGGGAGTTTGGGGTTAGTAGATGGATAAACAGCCAGGTCCTGCTGTAGAGCACGGGGAAATACATCCAATCTCCTGGGATACACCATAATGGAAAAGAATATGAAAAAGAAGGTATATATATATATATATATGTATACCTGAGTCACTTTGCTGTGCAGCAGAAATTAACACAACATTGTAAATCTACTATATACTTCAATGTAAAAAAAAGAAAAGAAAAAGAAAGGAACCAAAGTACACTTGCACGCAAATGAACTTGCAGTTGGGCTGCTCGCTTGGCTGGAATTGCGATCTGGGGTCTTTTCCTCTTTTGACACGACTGTGTCTCATCCACCGGGAATCTTTCCCTTTGAGATGCCACTGGAAAAAGGCTCTTCTCTGCCTGAACCATTCTGCCTGGAAATTGCACTCTGGAGTGTAACTGCTCCCAGGTGTGGAGATGCAGCCTGGACAACGCTTGGCTACATCTCTTCCCCGACACTGACACACACACTTGGAACTTAGCAAACACTGAAACTTGGATTTCTCCTTCCTACCAAAATGTGTGCTTTTTAAATGAATATTTTAATGTAAAAGAGTCATGCCCTGAGGGGATCTTTGCAAAGGGGAAATGGGATTTGAATAAACCAACAACCTCCGTCGGCGCCCAGGTAGAGTCTTTTCAGTTACAGGAGACATTATTTGGGATGCCACAGATTGTCTGCCACCGTCTCCTTGAATTCTTGAGCAAAACATCTATTTCTAGAGGCTGACAAGGTGTTTGTTGTTTCCATTCAAGATGCACTAAATCAGGAAAATCACAGGAAAGATTAGAACTAAATATGACGGGAAGAAAGAAAATCTCCAGGTACTTGGCATAAGTGGGAAACTTCCCTTCATTCTTGAGGACTATTCTTCATAAATGGACAATCTAGGGGCCCAAGTAAACTCCTTGCCTGTGGGGTCTGGGAAGAGAGCTCATTTCCACAACAAACTTGATACCCAGGCCACGGTCCCAAATCAATCATCCCAGACCTTGAAAATGGCAGCATCTGTCCTAAGTAACAGCATTCAGAACGTGCAGGGCAAGATCTAAATTACAATTACCAAGCCTTCCAATCTAAAACTGAACTGAGCTTATGGCCAGCAAAGCCTGGCAAAGGAGACCACTAGGTAATTTCACCTGTTGAATTATTTTTTTCCCTCCAAAGCATCATGGTTATAACTAGAGTTAGGGGGCTCCTTGCTCCCAGGTCCTCTGATGATGGTGTGGACGCACAGGTAGGAGGCTGCAGAATGTCCATATTAACAGTGTAGATGACAGGCAATTCTTCAGAGGGTGAAGGACCTTGTCTCTAATTTTCAAGGACTGTGCTCTATTTCACTAGGGCTAATTAGCTGTGATCTTCCCACAAGCAAGAAAAGCAATACACTTGCTCGTAAGCTTTAACTATTCAACAGGAAAGGTTTTCCAGGAATCTGTATCTTTCGGTGGGGTCATCAATACCTTAAAAATCCCCAGTGGATGCTTCTCCCCTTTCTTTACAGTGTGGTGGTTTGGAGGCAGGTCTACACACTGGGTTTCTGGGAGGAGGAGCATCTTGCCTTCAGACTGAACTCCCAGGGCTATCTGCCCACCTCGCCCCCTCCAGCTTCGTGGCTGCTCCTGAATCAGGGTATGCTCAGCTCTGGAAATCGGAAAACAGTTCCACTCCTGCAGCTTCTGGACCAAGTCACTTTAAAGCTTCTCGTGCCTCTACTGCATGGACAGATTGCCAGCTTAATTACTCTTCTTGGAGTCACTAATACGCCTTGGATATCACCTGAAGGAAGAAAGCCAAACTCACATCTTGAGCTGCAGAGGACACGGCCGCTTTCCACAGGAAGCTCGGACATGTCAGCATAGCTGTGACGCGGTTGCGTTTATTGTCTGAATTCTAGTTGTCTGATACCTTCATGTCGGAGCTTTCCTTTTCTCTTTCTAATCCCTGAAAAACATGTTTTTGAAGCAAATGCTGCTTTTCCCTGAGAATGAAGAGCGTACTTTTCCTAAAACAGGGGAAAGTCAGTGCTCTCCTGTTTTGCAAGGCTGAGAGGTGCCTAAGGACCCCAGAGGCTCCCGCACCTCCACTGCCAGCCTCATTCACAACCAAATCCAGCTCATGTTTTCTGTTCTTTTGGGAGCTGCGCTTTCCTCCGTGATCGTGACTGTAATTACACAAATGATCTGCTCCACTGTCACTTCTAGTCAAAGGTGTCATCTAAAATTAAAAATTCATGTAAAATCTGGAGATGCAACTTTTAAGCAGACAGTGGAGACCTGATCTGATTTTACAATCAATGTTTTACTTAACCCTCTCATGCCTCTTGGACTACACATGGGAGGTGGGAGATTTCAGGAATCCGGCCACCTGGAAGATGTCTGTGTGAATTTGCTTGGGCTACTGCTGCAAAATACCACACACTGGGAGGCTGAAAGAACAGAAATTTATTTTCGCACAATTCTGGTGGCTATAAGCCCAAGATCAAGCTGTCAGCAGGGTTGTTTTCTTTTCTGAGGCCTCTCTCCATGGCTTGTAGACGGCTGTCTTCTCCCTGAATTTTCACGGGGTTATCTCTCTGTGTGTGTCGGTGTCCAAGTTTCCTCTTTTTATAAGGACCCAGTCATATTGGATTAATGTCCACTTAATGACCTCATTTTAACTTAATTATTACTTTAAAGACCCTACCTCCAAAGACAGTCACTTTGTGAGGTTCTGGGGTTAGGGCTCCAACATATGAATTAGGGGGAAAGCAACTCAGCCCATAAAAATGTCCCACTACCATCTAAGATGAGCAAGTGTCCAAATGGGAAAGTCCAATGGTCTGGGGTCACTCCCGTGTCTGGTGGATCCAGCCACACAACACAACCATTGGATTCAAGTCTCAAGAAATTATACTCCTAACTATATGCAGTCAGGAGCCTTAGATTCTGAAAAATTTCTTGGACATTTTAAATATTGAGATTTGCAAAGCCAACATAAGACCAAGATGCTGACTTTTATAACAGCATTTAACATTTGTTTTGGCTTTAAGATCTTGATAAGTCCATGCATAAGACAAGTGAAGCATATTATTATTATTAATTTTAATCTTAAAAATATTTAAGTTAACATACAGCAAAGTTAACTGGGGGGGGAATTAGTGTTTGATTCTATGAGTTTTAACATATATGAATTCATGTCACCAGCAAAGCAATCACGGTAAGTACAATTCTATCACCCCCAAAATTTCCTTCTGTAGCCCCTTTGTAGTCATACCCTCAACACACCACTGATATGTTCTCTATCCTTATAGTTTAGCTTTTGTGAGAAGGTCGTATAAATGGAACCATATGATATGTAACCTTTGGAGAGTTACCTCTTCAACCAGCATGATACCTTTGATTCATAATACCTTTGATTCAACCATGTTGAGTATCGATAATTTATTCCTTTTTATTGCTGGGTAGTATTACATTATATGGAGGTACCCCACCTGGTTCATCCATTCACCCATTGAAAGACACTTGTGTTAGTTCTAGTTTTCAGTGATTAGAAATAAAACTGAGGGCTTCCCTGGTGGCGTAGTGGTTGAGAGTCTTCCTGCCGATGCAGGGGACATGGGTTCGTGTCCCAGTCGGGGAGGATCCCACATGCCATGGAGTGGCTAGGCCCGTGAGCCATGGCCGCTGAGACTGCACATCCAGAGCTTGTGCTCCACAACGGGAGAGGCCACAACAGTGAGAGACCCGCGTATCGAAAAAAGAAAAAAAAAGAAATAAAATTGCTATAAACATACACATATAGGTTTATATGTGAACTTACGTTTTGAGTAAACACCTAGAAGTGGGATTGGTGGTTCACGTGCTAAGTGTATATTTAGCTTTACGAGAGTTACCATAGCATTTGGCACTCATACCAACGATGTATGAGAGTTCCAGCCACTCTGCGTCACACTAGTCTTGGTATTATCAAAGTTTTTCTTTATTTGTTTTTTGCCATTCTAATAGGTATATAGTTTGTGGGCTTGATTTGCATTTCTCTGCTGGCTAATGATATTGAGCATCTTTTTATGGGCTTATTTGTCATTTGTATGTCTTCTTTGGTGAAGTGTTTTTTCAAACCATTTGCCCATTTCTTAACTGAGTTGCTTGTTTCCTTATTATTTCATGTTGAGGCTTCTTTATGTATCCTCATACAACTCCTTTTTAAGAATTTGCAAATATTTTCTCCAAGCCTTTGGCTTGTCTTTTAATTCTCTTTTCTGAGTCATATCTGAAAACTCTTAGCTAAGCTAAAGTCATGAATATTTTTCCAATGCTTTATTCTAAAAAGCCTTATAGTTTTATACTTTATATCTGTGATCTATTTTCAGTTAGCTTTTGTATAATGTATGGGATATATGTTAAAGTTAATATTTTTGCAGGTGAATGTACAACTGTTCAAAAACTATCCTTTCTCTATTGAACTGCCTTTGTACCTTGGTCAAAAATCAATTGCCTTCCCAGGTGGATTCACTGGTAAATTCTACAAAACATTCAAGGGGGAAAATTATACCAATTCCCTGTAATCTCTTCCAGGATAGAAGCAGAAGGAATACTTCCTAACTCATTCTATAAGGCAACATTACCCTAAAACCCAAACCAGACAAAGACATTACAAGGAAAGAAAACTACAGACCAGTATCTCTCATGAATACAGATGCAAAAATCCTCAAAAAATGTTAGCAAATAGAATCCAAAAAACGAATAAAAAAATTTTACAACACAGCCATGTGGGACTTATCCCAGGTATGCAAGGCTGGTTCAACATTCAAAATCGATAAATGTAATCCAACATATCAACAGACTAAAAAGACAGGGTCATATCAATAGATGCAGAAAAAGTATTTGACAAAATCCAACACTGTTTTATGATAAAAATTCTCAGTAAACTAGGAGATGAACTTCCTCAACTTGATAAAGAACATCTACAAAAACTCTATAGTTAACGTAATACACAATGGTGAGAAATTAGAAACTTTCCCAATAAAATCAGGTACAAGCAAGGAGACCCCCTCTCACAACTGCTTTTCAACATTGGACTGGATGTCCTTGCATAGCAATAAAGTAGGAAAAGGAAGTAAAACTTACACAGATTGGGAAGGAAGAAATAAAACTGGTTTCATTTGAAGATGGCATAATAATCTCTGCAGAGAATCCAAAAGAATTGCTTGAAAAATATCCTCCTGGAACTAATAACTGATTATAGCAAAGTTATAGGATACAAGGTTAATATAAAAAAAAGTGAATTGCTTTCCTATTTACTAGTAATGAGCAAGTCGAATTTGAAATGGAAAACACAATACCATTTACACTGGCATCAAAACACTGAAATACCTAGGTATATAAATCTTGTAAAACATGTATAAGAAAAATTAAGTAAAGCTGCAAAACTGAAGAATGAAATCAAAGAGATAAATAAATGGAGAGATATTCCATGTTCATGGATAGGAAGACTCAAAATTGTCAAGATGTCAGTTCTTCCCAACTTGACTTATAGATTCAATGCAATCCCCAATAAAATCCCAGCAAGTTATTTTGTGGGTATTAACAAACTGATTCTAAAGTTTATATGAAGAGGCAAAAGGTCCAGAATAGCCAACAGAAGAACAAAGTTGGAGGACTGACACTACATGACTTTAAGACTTACTGTAAAGCCACAGTAATCAAGACAATGTGGTACTGGTGAAAGAATAGACATATATATCTACGGAACAGGATGTAAAGCCCCCAAACAGACCCACACAAATATAGTCAGCTGATCTTTGACAAAGAACCAAAGGCAATACGATGGAGAAGAACTAGTCTTTTCAGCAGATGGTACTGGATACCTGGACATCCATTCACATACCAAAAAATGCATCTAGACACAGACCTTACGCCCTTCATTTAACAATTAAGTCAAAGTGGATCACAGACCTAAACGGAAAATATAAAACTATAAATCTAAAAGATAGCATAGGAGAAAATCTAGGTGACCTTGGGTATAAAAATGCCTTTTTAGATATAACACCAAAGGCACAATCCATGAAAAAAATAACTGGATTTCATTAAAGCTAAAATTCTGCTCTCCTAATGACTTGTCAAGAGACTAGGACCACAAGCCACAGACTGGGAGAAGATACTTGCCAAAGACACATCTGATAAAGGATTGTTATCCAAAATATATGAAGAACTCTTAAAACTCAGCAATAAGAAAACACACAGCCCAGTTAAAAAACGGGCCAAAGACCTTAAGAGACACCTCACCAAAGAAGATATACAAATCACAGATAAAACCGTGAAAAGATGCTCAACATCATATACCATCAGGAAATGTAAATGAAGGCAGCAATGATATAGCACTATACACCCATTAGAATGGTCAAAATCTGCAACACTGACAAATCCAAATACTGGTGAGGAAGCGGAGCAACAGGAACTCTCATTCATTGCCAGTGGCAATACAAAAGGGTGCAGCTATTTTGGAAAACTGTTTGGTGGTTTCTTATAAAATTATTTATACTCTCACCATACAATCCAGCAATCACCCTCCTTGGTATTTACCAAAAAGAGTTGAAAACTTATATCCACACAAAAACCCACACCTGGATGTTTAACGCTGCTTTATTCATAAATGCCAGAACTTAGGAGCAACCAAGATATCCTTCAGTAGGTGAATGGATAAACTGTGGCACACCCAGACAATGGAATATTGTTCAGCACTAAAAATAAATGGACTATCTAGCCATGAAAAGACATGGAGGAATCTTAAATGCCTATTACTAAGTGAAAGAAATTGATCTGAAAAGACTACTTACTGTATGATTCCAACTACATGATATTCTGAAAAAGGCAAAATTTTGGAGACAGTAAAAAAAGATCAGTGGTTGCCAGGGGATTAGGTTTGGGGAGATAAATAAGCAGAACACAGAGGAGTTTTAAGGCAGTGAAAATACTCTGTATGATGTTATAATGATGGACATATGTCATTACATATTTGTCTAAACCCAAGCAATGTACAAGACCAAGAATGAATCTTAAACTATGGACTTTGGGTGATTATTCAGTGTAAGTTCATGCTTGGTAAAAATTGTAACACTAGTGGGTAGATTACAGGGAAGGCTATGCACGTGGGGAGCCAAGGGGTATATAGGAAATCCCTGTACCTCCCTCTGAATTTTGTTATAAGCCTAAAACTGTTCTAAAAATATAAAGTCCCTTTAAAAACTCAATTGTCTATATTTTGGTGGATCTATTTCTGGACTCTCTATTTAGTTCCATTGATCAACGTATCTATGATTTCACCAGTATCACACTGTTTTGATTACTGTAGCTTTAAATGCTGTCTTAAAACCGGGCAATGTGAGCCCTGTAATTTCATTCTTCTTTTTCAAAATTCTTTTGGCTGTTCTCTCTTTTGCTTCATATACATTTTACAGTTAGCCTGCCAGGATCTACAAAAAGAAAATCCTGTTAGGGTCTTATTGGAAATGTGTTAAATCTATAGGTCAGTCTGGGGAAAATTGACATGTTAACTACATTGAGTCTTCTAGCCATAAATGTGGTGTGAGTCTCCACTTACTTACGATATCTTTAATTTCTTTCATTAACATTTTGTAATTTTGACACCGGAGCCTTTACATGTTTTATTAGATTCACAGCTAAACATTTTTGAGGTTTTGTAAATGTTTTCCTTTTAATATTAGTTTCCAATTACTGTTCACTAATATATAGAAATATGATTGAGTTGTAAGTGTTGCCCTTGAATCCTCTGACTTTGCCAAACCTACTAACCCTAGATTAGTTCTAGAAGATTTTTTTCTATAGATTCTGCAGGGTTTTTTACATAGACAGTCATGTGGTCTGCGAATAAGGACAGTTTTATTTCTTTTTTGTCTAGCCTGTATGCCTTGTAATTCTTTTTCTTGCTTTGTTACACTAGCCAATACTTTATTTTTTCTTGTTTCATTTTTGAATCAATGAGGCAATTTGGCTTAGAATGTCCAAGGACTTAACCAAAGTCACATGCTTAGTAGTTGCCATAATAGAGGCTGGAATCCAGGCACTTGGTTTTAGTGCCAATCTACTTCCAGCTCTGTCCCATGAGATGACAGATACAAAAGAAAAAGGATACTGTCAGGATCTTTGTGTAGATTTTCTACTGACTTTGCAATAACATTTGATTGAACTTAATCACTGACGATGCAACCCCCTCCCTCTCATAGTTTTAAAGTCAAGCAGTGTCTAGGGTGACTTGGGGCCTCAGCCCTGATGAGGTGGTCATTTCCAGGCATGAAAACTCCCAGCAGTCACTGTGCAGTCCCCAGACTTGCAGAACAAATTCTGAGTGCTTCTAAGGTGATGAGGTGAATGAAGAACTGAAAGCAGGGTGGATTTCACCCATGGCTTCTTTTAGCAGCATCACTCTCCACTCTCCGGGGCACTGGAAGGTGGTGATGGTGATTCAGAAATGTCTGCTGCAATTTAGCTCACCCACTCATGGTTGCTGTTGGGGGCACTGGAAATATAGACTCTACTGACTGGAGTGAGTGACAACACACTGGCCTCACCAGCCAGTATCACTGGCCCAGCAAAGCCATATCCCCAGGCAAGGTCTGATGGGGATGGAGGCACAACCAGCTGGATGCTCAGCATCTTCCCTAACAGGACTGACATCCTGCCTGGTATTTCTGCTTCAGGATCATCCCTTTCCCTGGAGAGAGCCCTCCCATCCATAAAGCAGTCTTCTGACTAAGGAAGAGCTCAGGACAGGGCCCCTGGACATGTCCCTGGACCTACCCCCAAGACATCTCATTGCCTGTGTAACAGTAGTGAAATCCATTCACTACTAGCAACATAGCAAGATATAAAAACTCTGTTTTGGAAACAGTTTGAAGGTTGATGGGGCCTTTTCTTCAGAGAAAAAGTAGATGAGAGGAACCGTTATACTCCTCGAAGTTCACTCATACAGTATGTACTAGGTAGGGAGGAAATGGAAAAATCAGAAGCCTTAAAATCTGTCAAAAAACATTTTCATTCTCTTTTCTACCTGGAAATGTTTGGGCTCAATGGACTTTGTTTCAAATGTGTATGACTGAACAGAATATAGCGAATCATAGAGCGTGAACGTGGACCACATACTCTGCAATTTACATCAAAGAGCTCCTGGTGCCCGGGAAGGAGACTTGTATTTCGTGCACCATTTGCAACTTGCTGCTGTAATTCCACAGAGTCCACCATCCCTGTTAAAAAAAAAAAAAAAAAAAAAAAAAGGGGGGAGAGATTGATTTGGTTATTGCAATTCTGAAAGGGAATTTTTGGGGTTTTCTGCCATTCCTTTGCCCTGCTACAAACCGTATTGAACACACACTCGGGTGCTTTCATCAGTCCAGTAGGTTGGATTGAGAAAAAAAAAAAGCAAAACAAAATTAAAAAAAGGAGAACGTGTGTGGTTTCCTATCTACCAGATTTTGCAATTTCAAATGCACACGAATTTCATTTTATTGACCCAACAAATGATTGTCCTAGGGGTGCTACCTTTCTCTGCTTTTCGGGTAAGCTATGACAAAGTGAGAGAGAGGCATGGACATATATACACTATCAATAAACTGTTAACGCTTAAAGGAGTTTCCAGAGAGATGAAGAGACCCAGAGCCTTCAAGAAACTTGTTAATTAGTTAATGTTTTTTAAACGCCTTGGAAATGAAAGCTCTCTTAAGTGTGAAGGGTCAGGACTATGCCATTGTTTGCCATGACAGGAGCGGCTGCTGCTTCAGTGAGCTTTTAGCACTAAAACGAGAAGTGCCGGCATCTGTCTCATGTACTGAATTGTAATGGGAAGGAAAGCAAGAGGGGCTTCACTGCAGGAGCCCCAAAATGAGAACCTAAGACGCTGGACAGGGAAGAAAGGGGCTGAGCCTGTGAATCTCTTAGCTGAAGGAAGCCTGGCCCCAGCTCCCTTCTTCTCAGGTGTCTCTGTGTATCCCCTTCGGTAGCAGATCTCCTTAACGTGGGGGCAGTTTGTGCAGGCAGGGGTCTTCCAGTCGCATTCACAGGGGCACCAGGGCAGGCGCGTTGGCAGGGCAGCCTGGGGACCCATCCGGCCGAGTCGGTCAGTGGCTACCGCAACAGCAGCAGGTATAGGCGTGGTTGTGTAACTTGTAGGACGTCAGAGTTTGGAAGGCAGAGATGGCACCCAGAGATGTGGCTGGTGTCCCACCAGAGAGAAGTTTTCCAGGGGGCATGAGATCTAAGCCACACCTTGTTTGGTCTTATACAAAGACCACTGCATTAGGAAGCAGTGAAAAATTCAGAAGCATTGCACACCCATGGGCCGGCACCTGGAAAGGGCCGGGCTGGGGAGATGGCAGGCATATTTTATCATGCCATCAGATGTCCATGTGAAGATTGTGAGATGGGACGATTCTATTTTGCAGGCTTGGCCAACCCTGAATTTGACTCCAAAGGTGGTTAGCTGGTCAGCCAGAGGAGATCAGTTCCCTGGACAGAGTAAGGCAGCACACCACCTCCATGAACATGACCTCTTCCAAGGGAGGGAGGCGGCCTAATGCTGTGTGCCCACACTCAGGTGAAGACCAGTGGGAACTGGTGGATTGCGAATGATCAGTTGGAATACAGAAGTCGGTATTCATACTTGCGGAACTCAAATCTAGAGTGTGATCTATCTTATACTCAAACTTTAACATATATGGAAATAAATCAAAGAAATGAGTTCTAGAACTCAAATGGCTTACAGAGCTTTGCATTTCTAAGAGTAAAACTATTTGGGTAGGAGCAGAAATAGGCAGTCCACCGTGAGCCAAGAATCCAGGGGATCCCTGTGTTCTGACTGCACTGCTTGCTGTGTGACCTCAGATAAGTCACTTAACCTCTCTGAATCAAAAGTTCAAAAAATACTAGCCCCACTGGTTTTGCAACAAGACTAAAGGAGATATTTCTGAGGCACTTTGTGAATTGCAACACAAAGTTTTACTCAAATTTTACTCCAAAGTCCAGTGGAGAACTGTGCTGTCATTCATTCCACCAGTACTTATGAAGAACTGTGTCTTGGTCTCAGTGGTACAGGGCTTCAGAGGAGAAGCCAGGTGCTGGTCCTTGACATGCTGCCATCTAGGCTGGGATGCCTGCACGTGTTGCTTTTGCTCTAAAACTAGCAAATCTGTGTGGCAAAGCACAGAGCCACGCCTCTGTATTGTCATCTTCCTATAAATGTCATTTGAGCAACAAAACAAAGAGATACCGGGATCCAGCTAGATGGTGAACTTAAGATAAATGATGTTTTTGTACTCATATTGTATTAAAACATACACTTCTTTCAGGTTTCAGGAACGTCTTAGGCTACTTTTGGTGGGTGTATCAAGTTGATTTTTTGACCTGCATTTGTGAATTAACTATGACATTTAGTTTACATAGAATTGGACCGATAACCAGGTTGTGCTTTGTCTCACTGGCGGATGCTATCAGAATCCACTGTAACGTAAGAACGGAAACTGCAGTTGGACTAGGAATTGCACTTCCCCACAGGGGCCTGGGCTAGCGTATTCCTCCCTGAGAATGGCCAGGCCTTTTGTGGATGTGTTAATGTGGCCATGGTACCCGGCTGTCAGCGCACGTCCAGGCTGCTCTCTTGCTATGGGTCCACGCGGGCTTCTCCCGTTTGCAGGCAGCCTCACTAACAAGGCAGCCCATCATCTCGGTGTCATAAACGACTCTGTGCTGCCCTTCTGTCAAAACGGATTTTCAGGCGAGAGATACAATCCCTTCCCATGCATCACCGTGTGTGACAGTATTGATTTGATATTGACTCTCTGCCGTCTTTGTGGGCTGCATTCCAACAGGTGTCCGGGCAGACACATCTTCCCCAGAGGGTCAGTCCAAGACAATGTGCAAGCTTCCTTAAAAAAAATCCTCCATTAAAACAAACTTTTGAAGACTGTTTCTGAAGGCGAGGTGGCCTTCAAGGCAAAACTGGGTGGTAGGGTGGGAAAGGGGGACCGAGCAGTGACACTGCAGAGAGAGGACAGCAGGACCGGTGTTTACTGGAATCCACTTGTTCCTTTATTCACTGGACGAACGGCTGAATTGAATGATGCCTGCGTTTTCCCTAAGCGCTGTCTTTCGGCATCTGAATCCTACCCTCCTTGTGTCTGTCCTGTGCTCTTCAGCTAGAAAAGCACTCTTGTTTGCAATGGGACCCAGGAGAGGGGCCTCTCGTCCCCCCAGCGTCCCCCGGGCGCAGCAGAGGTTGGGTTTGTGGCTCTGCCCGGTTCCCACAGCCTAATGAGCCATCACAGGGGACAAACCCAGTCGCTGTTGTACCTGCCATTTACCAACCCCCGTGTGGGTCCTTGAGCAATATGACTGCCCGTGTCACACTCTTCCTCATGTAACTCCTAGAATCTTGCCAAAGTCCTGGCAAATGACATGTACCTGGTAAATAGCTCTGTGTTCTCTCAGAGCCCAGCCATCTTTCTGAGCTCAGCACCCAGGCCGCTGAATGAGACACTGCAGAGAGAAGCCTGGTTTGCGGATGAGACGGTAAGAGGGGCAGGAACATGATGCCCAGCTTTGTCCCAAATAATAGGCTTTGTCCCTTCCCAGGACGGAATACTGGAAACTCACTTGACAGCTCCCTAGAGGGGGACATCTGGCTTCATGACATAGCCTTTATTTCTTCATCAAGAGACCGCATCCGGCGTGGACTGTCCATGATGTGACCAAATGCATCCCTAAGCAGCGTCTTGCCAGAGGTTCTCAGCACAAATGCTCCTGCAGATAGCTGATTGCATTGGTGGGGGGATGAATAATATATTACATACAAGGTGCACTTGGGTGTCTTTTGTATTTTCCTGTGTCGTTTTATAGCTAATTAATCAGGTGACCATCTACACCAAAAAGCTTTAAAACCATGAAAACCAATAGGAATTTTCTCTCAGACAAAGGTGCCACAGGCAGGGTGTTGAGGAAAGAGGTCTGACACAGATTCTCATAGCTGGTAAACTCATGAAAAGCCTGCTGCCATTATTCTGGGAACACTTGAAAAGGTAGTCTTCTTGACTAAAGTAAAAGTTACAGAGAAAGTGTTTTGTGATTAAAATTATGTCTAATTTTAGTGGTTTAATAAATTTATATATTTTTATTTATTTAGTTTTGGCTGCGTTGGGTCTTCATTGCTGTGCGCAGGCTTTCTCTAGTTACCGTGAGCTGGGGTTACTCATCATTGCAGCGCGCGGGCTTCTCACTGCGGTGGCTTCTCTTGTTGCGGAGCACGGGCTCTAGGTGCGCAGGCTTCAGTAGTCGTGGCACACAGGCTTAGTTGCTCTGCGGCATGTGGGAGCTTCCCAGACCAGGGCTCGAACCCACGTCCCCTGCATTGGCAGGCGGATTCTCAACCACTGCGCCACCAGGGAGGCCCCTAGTGGAAGAATTTATGGAATTATTAAGTGGAATTCATAAGTTTTTATGAACTAAGGAAAGAATGCTGATGAGGGTGAGGAAATTTATACTGTCCTTAAAAAAATATTTACCCTAGTCCAGTTTAATAACTAAAAAAGTAGCAGTTACCATGTCTGCTGGTTTTCAGTCAAGAAGCAGCATTGCACCTGTTAGGAGAGACCTCTGCCTTCGGATGGGGGTCTCCCGCATAGAACTATAGAATAGGACACACATCCCTGGAGGTCCCTCCTCGGAATCAGCGTGACAAAGTCAACTTGCTGATTTTCCAGGGATCCTCCGTCCCAGTGACGAGACACCTGTGTAGGTGAGCTCCTCCCATCCTGCCCTCCCACCGGTGCCTCTGGGCTCCCCCGACAAGCCCTGGACTCTGCCTACGGTAGCTCTG
The DNA here is from genome assembly GCF_000442215.2 of Lipotes vexillifer. Taxonomy (NCBI): domain Eukaryota; kingdom Metazoa; phylum Chordata; class Mammalia; order Artiodactyla; family Lipotidae; genus Lipotes; species Lipotes vexillifer. The sequence goes on from NW_006777568.1 coordinate 1,174,485, forward strand.
CCCTCAGCTTCTCCTCAGCTGCCCTGGCCTAAGCCCTCAGCATATCCTGGTCCTTCCTGGATCTCATGGTACCTGTTTATTTCCTCCAGCCCCTCCACTCATGCCTGCTGTCTGCGCTTCTCCCAGAATAATTTGCCTAAGATACCACCTCAAACGCTTGACCCTGATCCCGGTGTTGAGTGGCTCTCCATCACCCGCAAATAAAGTTGGAGCTTCTGGCTGCTCCAGCTTCTAACCTGACCTGTCTGTTGACGTGTCCATCACGCCCCCCTCCAGGTTCTCCCCTGCAAGGACCATCTCCAGCGGTGAGAAGCCTGTTCGCACCCCACTTGTGATGAAGTTCCCCCTTCCTGGGGAGCCCCTCTCCCTTCAGCTCCTGCACCGTCTATTGCTGACTCCATAAGAGGGAGAGGGGACAGCAGCTGGGTCTGGGTCCGGAGCCAGAGCCAGACAGCTTGGACTGCAATCCGCTTACAGGCTATATCACAACAGGACTTAGTTATTGGCCTCTCTGTGCCTCAGTTTCCTTGCCTGTAAAGAACATCAGTATCCACCCTAGGGGTGGCTGTGGTATTACCAAGTTGATGCCCCAGTTCCGGGAGCGGGGCCTGCACGCGGCAAGCCCCAGGTACGGGTGCCGGGTGAGCGCCCAGCAACGCTTCCTCGAGACTTCCAGTCTCAGAGCCCTGCGCCCTTTCTCCTGTGTCTCTTTTGCATTTTGCAGCCCATTCAGAGCCTCCCCCTGTGCCAGGTGCCGGGGTAGCCCTTCTCCTTCCCACCCCAGTCACATGCAAACTCCTGAGGTCAGGAGACACACATGTCACCCTGTCACACTCCCAGCACACAGGGAACACTTAATGTTTCCTGACAACAACGCTGCTTGATTTCAGGTGAATTCCGCAGAGTGAGGGGGAAGTTGGGTAAAGGACACAGACCTCCTCACATCCATCAAGAACGCTGATCAGGTGGCCGGAACAAATTTCTCCAATGCCATTTCTGGTTGAGACGAGGACTGCTAAGTCTGCCAGAGTTATTGTAACTGAAAGTGGGGTCTGGCTGCTCAGCACTCAAAAGCCATTAAAGAGGCAGGGTTGGTGGAAAGCAAAGTTTGCTTTATTTGGGGTGCCGGCAACCAGCGGGGTGGGGGAGGGCGGACGCCTGTCCAAAGGCCGACTCCCCCTCCCCCGACAATCAGGAGGCAAGAGCTTCTGTAGACGGAGGGAGGGGGCTGCGTGCAGAAACAGCCCAGGCAGCTCTGACGGTCATCTTGAAATTGGTCATCGGTGGTCTGAGCAGCGTCCTCTTGATTATCTTAGGTACAGTGACTTTTCAGTTCCAGGGTCGTTTGTTGCCATTTCCTTGAGGCCAGTTCTCAGAATCGTGGCAGCTTATGTCGTGGCTCCAGCCTGGTCATCATGGAGTTGGTGGGTGGAGGGTTTCAGTATCTACAGCACAGCTCCTGGGATACGGCTCAGAATATGATCTCCAGCCCTTGAGGAGGAACTAACGGTCCTTGACTTTGCTTAATGACTGTATTATTATTTAGTCTTGTTGAACTGTTTTCCTTTGTTTCTGCATTTTCTCACTTTTCTGATTAAACTTATTCTTTGGGTAAAGTTTTTCCACAGACAAAATGCAGGCGGAGGACACGGCACGGGGCGGGGGGAGGGGGGAGGGAGGACCACAGGGTCCTGCTCCATTTCATTCTTAACTGCTTTTGGCAAAATTTGGAATTAAAGATATTGTGCACCTTTCGCATGCAAAGGACTCCTCGGCAATCCCATGGGATGCGAAATAGTTCAAGGGATTTTTCTGTCAGGCCTTTGAATTGGCCACTTTCTTTGGACTGAATTGAGTCAATTTCATCAAAATTGAAGGAGGAATTTTGCATGTAGATACAGCCTCTGATGGTGAATTTAATCAAATCCAAATGTCACACCTTTAGGGATTCACCAATTTTATCTTTACTGCCAATTCAAGGCCTGCCTGCATTTGAAAAAATCTGGAGATCTTAGCCAATTTATCTTCCCTTGCTTCATATCTGAGGAGCCAGGTCGCCTCACCAAAATGTTACTAACAGGTCACAGGCAGGGATGACTTTGCTTCCTCAGGGCCTAAGTCACCCCTGGGCTGTAAATTAGGTGCCGAGAGAGCTGGGTCAATCCCCACGTTGCAGGTGGGTGCACTAGAGCCTTCCGGGCATAGTTAACTCACACCCCTAACCATCTAATCCTTCAGCCTGACCCAGTAATGAATGACAGAGAACAAAGCCGTCTCAGAAGAGAAATCATCTACGCAGGTAATTCAACTTTCGAGGGGCGTGGGGTTTCATCTTCAGTGCCCAGGAGAGGAAATTCTCCTAATGGGTTGATGGTGCACGGAGAGGCAGCATCTCCTGGCAGCATCTTTTAGGAAGCTCACCCTGAACTGTGAGGGACACCTGAGCCCTTCCACGCTTCCCTTCCTTCCTGCAAAGGCCTGGGGAGAATATACAACATGGCCCTGAACCCAGACCCTGGCTCTCTAGGTGTGAATGTCACCCAGACACTGGTCTCCCTCCAAGTTCTATACAGCCCTCTGGTCCACTGTCCACGCCACGATCCTGCCATCACTTCTGAGTTTAGAGCCTTTTCCTAATGACAATGCAACGCCTACTGGCACATTTAGTTCACGTAACTCCACGTAAGGCTTATCCACTAAAACCAGCATATAATTTTTTTTTCTTCTTTTTTTGGTGCTTTCAAGGCGATGTACCTGCAGGGCGGGGCACGCATCTGATCCTGTGTGCTTTTAGTTTTAGTATTTGTGGCTCCTAAGTGAGCTGGATATGTTGTACAGTGGAATTTACTAGATTTGTATTAAATTGTAGCTCAGGGACCCATCACTGTGTGATGCTAGCTCCTTTCCACTTGCTTTGTTTATCACAGAGAAGGGAACTGAATTAGCATAAAATGCTACAAAGTAGTAAAAAGGATGTTTTAGCACCCTATCTATTTGACCTACTGTTGACCTGGTCTAATTCGTATTATCTCTGGGACAGTTTAACAGATCATTTTCCTTTGTTAAAATTAGGTCACATTAGAGAATTATGACCCCCCATTTATTCTGCTCAAAAGACAGTCATTTCTGCTTGTAAAGTAATAACCTCATCTGCACTGAGATCTTTCTTGTTAAATAAAAACACACGCTTTGCCTTGCCTCTTAAATGACTTAAGCGTGGCTCTGCCTCTCACAGCTGTGATTACTGGTGAATGAGGATTTACCCAGCGCCGTCTTTCGAGGCCCCTGGGAATGATATTGGTAATTCATAAATTGCCTATTGATCAGTGGCAACTGGAAATTAGATCCAAATCTTTGAAAGGAATTATTAGACTTTGAGTCACATTTGCCCTGCAACATTCAGAGGTCTGAGTGCACTTTTCTCTCAACTGCAAAGCTCCCGATTAATGACTTTTTTATGCAAAGCACTCAGAAATGGAAATGCCAAGCCAGACCCCTCCTTTCTCCTGGGTCCCACATATCTCCAGTCCCTTTCTCAGGCATGGCGTCCCACCCATTTTCACAAGGGACCTTTGTTAGACAAGAGATTTACGAATTAAAAAAAAAAAAGATGTGTACGTGAATTATGATCTGTGTAATGTTTAGACATTGGGTAATTTTGTAACTGGCACAGTGTTTTTTTTTTTCTCTTTTAAATAACCACCACCATATTTAATCCAGCCACAATTATATAAGAATATTCTGATAGCAGGACTTTTTAAGTTGCCACAATCATACATTTAAAAAAATAAACATTAGACGTAATTGTTTTATTGAGGTGATTTACAATGCATGTTAATTTCAGGTGTACAGTGCAGTGATGCAGTTATACGTATTTTTTTTCAGATTCTTTCCCATTATAGGTTATTACAAAATATTGAGTATAGTTCCCTGTGCTACACAGTAGGTCCTTGTTATAACTGATTCAGTATTTTCACCTTCGATTTTTAAAATAAAACACAAATTTAGTCATTTTCCTAGTAGTGGTTTATGCACCCACACACAAACACGTGGTAAAAGTAAAGCTCTCTGATGACTCTTTTTGCAAGGTTCAGCCTAGTGTCCTATCAATGTGCATTCATGGCCGGCGTGTGCACAGGTGTGGGTATGCACGTGGGAGATACGGCGTGAACCCAAGGAACATGGCTCTAATACTCCCTTAAAAATAAAAAAGGAAGCACTCCACAGCGAATGCTCCGTGGAGCCCCAAACTGATTAATTGCAATGCCAAGCAGCTTTATTCTGCTTCATCAGAAATTAGATCACAATGGGGATTTGCAGAAATTACCTTAAAATGTTTGTGTGTTTGAATGATTGAACCATTTGTGCTAAAAAATTACGTTGCCTGGGTTGGACTCCGAAGCTTGCGAACAAATGCTCGCCAGGCTAATCAGTATGCCAGAGGGAAAACCGTCTCTGGCTCCCGGACACGGCCGCGGTGGGTGGGGACAGGACATGCTCTCTGGAGGCTGTGAGTTTGCTGATGGCTCCACTGTACACTGATTTGGGTGGAGAACTTAACGGCTAATTTGGAATCAATTAAATCTTAATACTTACCCTTGGATGAACTCAGAGCCTGGGACAGTATCATTGAATGACTCACAAATGCTCTCTATTATACATGCAGCATGCAGGACCGGTGTCAAAGCTGATGTCCTGTCCATTAAAACCCGTGTGCTTTGAATGCAGCGGTGGTGGAAATTTCAGGGAGCCCCCTCAGTTTCATTAGAAAGCAAAAAAACCCCAGCCCGATGCACGGCTCCTTGAATAACTTCCAAAAATCTTTTAAGTCAACCTTGTGTTTTAGTCAACAGGGAAGTTTTGACCCTTCACCTCTCAACAACCATTCGTTTCATTATTTATCTGAGAGAATCAGAGAGTTTTTCTTCTCTCACAAAAGTCCCTGACACCGGGATATTTTTAATAGCTGAAATTTTTCATTCTTGTCACTCTGCCTTTTGAAAATCAAGGTATTTTCATACAACACGTAGCTAATGAGTGAAACTTCAGAATCCAACCTTTCCCTATAATCACGGCGCAGGGCCCGACGAAGCCCCACTAGTGAGAAACATGAAAATTAATTATTGAGCTCCCTGTTTTATCCTCCTCATCTGTTTGATATTCTGCAGCACAGAAGGAACCAGACAATTAAATTACTCCTCCCTCTGCCTCATCACAATGCTCTCTGCACCTTTTCTTCCACTCCAGAGGCCGGAAGCCTGTCTGTTTGCAAAGCGTAAATGGGGGGAAGAAAGAAGACAGAGGAGACGCTTCAACAAAAGAGACCATT
>NW_006777568.1:1179945-1183136 GCF_000442215.2 Lipotes vexillifer
GACCCTCCATGACACATCTCCTTTTGACAGTGGTTACTTTACACGTCCTTTTTTGCCCTTTGGTTGCCACAGCCAAAGACTCTGGCAGGAAAAAGTCAAAGGTTGTGGCCTCTCTGCATGGTCCGCGTGGCAGAGCCTCTCTTGAGCTTCCAGAGAGAACTCTGTCCTTTCCCATCATTTTGAAACCTCCTCCTGTTTCTCAGATAAATGTATTAAACCTCCTAACCACTAGCGAAGATCGTTGAATCAATTAATTTGTTTTATTGAACAATAAAGCTGTCATTCTCTAAACTAGGGTGATTACATCTAAAGCCGTGGGTAGTTTTCTGGCACGTGTGTCCCATGTTTGGGAAGCAGGGTGTGTGTGTGCACACATGTGGTGTCTGTGTGTGTGTGCAGGCTTGCTCGTGTACGTGCAGACACACTTGGGGCTCCAGTGGCTTTGGTTTGCTTGAGGTAGAGCAGAAGAAGAGAGAGAGAGAGAGAGGCACGGCCAGAATAGGCCCAGAGTAAGTGGCCTCGGTGCCCGCTCACTTGGGTGAGCATCTGGGGCGGGGCTAAGGTCAGGGATGCCGTGTCTTCTGCAGAGCTCAGCAAAGTCCCCAGGTGGCCCCAATTTTGTGTGCGATGGTCTGCGTGGATATGAATCCCTCTGAGATGAAGGAGCCTGCTTGGATCAGGTTCATAAATGGCCCTGTGGTCCCTCAAACCTTGAGGACCTCAGGCCAGTGAGACAGCCACACCTCCATGGTTCTGCAGTGTAGGCTCCGTGCCAGACTCCAGGGCTTGGGGTCAGAGGTCAGAGGTTAGGCTCCAACCTCCTTCTACCACCCCACACAGCCTCCCTGAAGGGGAGGGGAAGTTGATCCTTCTGGCTGTAAGGCCCTATTTCTTAGTAATTTTCCACCAGGAATGACTGATCGACCCAGAAATTAGATTTTAGATTAACAACTCCTTTCCCATACTTTTCAGCTGGTTTTCAAATGGGCATTTAGAAAATATTGATTTTTGCAACGCAAATATACTTACACTCATGGTATATACATCATGACATAATTTGGAGAAAAATTCTCAATTTCATAAACAAGTGTGTTATGGACAAATTTAAGAGGAATATACATAAAAAAGTGTCTCCTATTGTGAGGATAGTCACTTGCTTCTCTCTTTTTTTAAAAGATGTCCAATTTCACTGAGATATAGTTGATATATAACATTGTATAAGTTTAGAGTCACAACATATTTTTTATATTTTGTACAATGTTTGAAAGTAACTTTCCACTTACAGTTATTACAAGCTATTGGCTCTATTCGCCATGCTGTGCCGTACGTCCTGGAGCCTCTATCTTATACCCAGTTGCCGGTTCTCCCCACTTCCCCACCCCTAAGTTGCCCCTCCCCTCTCCCTCCTTGATAACAGCCAGTTTGTTCTCTATATCTGTGAGTCTGTTTCCTTTTTGTTATACTCACTAGTTTTTTTTTTTTTTTTTGTGGTACGCGGGCCTCTCACTGCTGTGGCCTCTCCCATTGTGGAGCACAGGCTCCAGACGCGCAGGCTCAGCGGCCATGGCTCACGGGCCCAGCCGCTCCGCGGCACGTGGGATCTTCCCAGACCGGGGCACGAACCCATGTCCCCTGCATCGGCAAGCGGACTCTCAACCACTGCGCCACCAGGGAAGCCCAGTTTGTTGTATTTTTTAGATTCCGCTTATAAGTGACCACAGTGTCTCACACATAGAATCTACATTCTGTGATCAGGCTCCTGCATCTCCTCAACGTGGGATCCTCAGTTTCTGCTCTTAAGTTGGGTAGTCCGTCCTCTCTTCAGAAACCTCATCATAAACGTACACTACAATCTACGAAGAGCAAAGCTCCAGTTTAAAACAAAATTATGATCCACAGCAGCAAAACAACAAAATGCAAAAAAACCCCACAAAAAACCCAAAAACCCCAACCCTGGAAACAATGCGGATGGGGTTCAAGCACACTTCTGCTACTGACCCTCGGCCTCGCAGGACGCCAAAGCCATTTTTCTGCGGGCACGAGGGCAAATGCATTGCAGTACCAGCTGTGAGAACAGAAGCGAGAAAGCACAGGGTCCACCCATGTGGCTCACAATCAAAGGGGCAGACAAGAGTGAAGTTTGGGGTTCAGAATGGCTGGCTTTCCAGCTGCCCCTGCACCCCATCTTGTCCTGAGCTGTAGGGTGGGGGGGCAGAAGGCAGGGCCCCCAACACTCAGACTGAGTCTCCAAGCCTCCTCTGACTGGCTGTCCCCACTCACAGCACCCGCCCAGTCCCTGGGATGATCAGCGTCTCCAGAGAGGTTTGGGGTCTCCGGGCTGGTTACTGATGGCAGAGTGAAAGCTCTCCTCGAGGGGCAGGAAGGGAACCGGATGGACGGATGTCTCGTGGCAGTTTACAGCCATGGTTTCCCTTAATCCTCATGACAGCCACCGGCTGGGAAGGTGACACTTCTCAAGAGAGACAAAGAAATGGACTCGGGTTGGTTGGGTAGCATGAAGCCCACCTCCCTGGGCTGCCAGCAGCTTCCAGGAAGAGACATGACTTTCAGCTGTCGTTTGCTGGGGGCCTGGCTGGGGTGTGGGATGATGGGGCCCCAGGACCTGCTCTGCAAGACCTGTGCTCATCGGGGCCCCCCTTCAGCCCCATCTAACTGAGGAGACAGTCACCTTCCCTATCACCCTTCCTCACGGCCCCTGCGTTTCCTGAAAATCCCCAGCACAACTCAAAACCTCGGTACCCACTCCGACACATGCATCCACTCCTACAGACGCACCTACACGATGACGTGTGCAGACTCACTCCCACTTGCAAACACACCCACACACATGCACACACTCCCTCACCCACTGTGTGTTCAGTTCCTTCTTTTATGCCTCTCTCCAGAACTGTCCCACCCCACCCAGGGGCTGGGGCAGGTAGCACAAGGAGGCACCTGAGAGGTGTCAGTGCCTACTGACTGAAGAGAGGAGTGAAGTCATGAACGTCCTTGGCACTAGGCACCTGGGGTCAAGGTGGGGCAGAGGCAGGAAGACCCCGTGGACGCCTTCCTGGCCCTGAGAAGGGTGCCCTGAGGGCTGTGTTGTCAGGCCTTGGGTAGGAGCTTGCAAATGCCAGCTACTGGGTTAGAGCATCCTGGACCTCCCAGCCTGGCCCGGAGCTCACTCTTTC
>NW_006777568.1:1183290-1185790 GCF_000442215.2 Lipotes vexillifer
TTTCCCTGCCTGGGTGCCCCTTCTCTCCAGGAGGAATGGGGGAGAAAGGGATGAAAAGGAGAAAGAGGAAAAACACAAAGCCATCCGGAACTCTGCCCCCCCAGCTGCTTCCCACTCTGGACCGTATGAGGATCACATGAACTGATGCTCTCATGGCCCGAGGTACCCCGTACGGCCCACGGAACTGGTGGGGCAGGATCTCTCGTGTTACCTTAGCTTTACCTCCAGAGTGTCAGGTGAGTCCTGCCCTCCCAAGTGTCTCAGAACTTGCCCTCCCCTCTCCAGGGATCTATGTACTTTTCTCACAGACCTAGAGAGAGTAATTGGTGTGGCTGGGAGAGGTGATGGGGTTCATGGGAGCAATTCTCTCTGGGACGGTGTCCTCCCACGTGGGGACAGTCTGCCCGTGTCCTCGGGATGTCAGGGAGCTGGGCCTGGGGAGGCTCAGCCTGCCTTTGGTCCTCGAAAAGGCAGAGTGTGGCAAAGCCCAGCTGCAGCCGCTGTCCACGAGGCCATACTGGGACTGTTTTCAGCCACTCAACCAGCATACGTGTGCCTTTAAAATTAACTTTTCGGTGGATCAAAGGATCAAATTGACTACTGGTTATCCGTCATTTTAAGCCTAAGTGATGCATTTGTTTCATCAAACCAGAAAGGACCCAAGCCTGGTCTGGGAGACCTACAGCTGGGCATGTGCTCATCAAAGTGAGTTTGGACACCAAAGGGCCCAAGATGTCCAGCACCAGGCCCACGTCACTCATGGGCAGAGGATGGCTGTCAAAACACCCAGGTGGTCTGTCTCATGTAGTTTGTCTCCACGATGCTCCTTCCTAGATGTGCACGGGAGCATATGCTGCTTTCCGTCATCCAGAGATGCTCTAGTTTTGTCGGATCAGGGAAAAGCAAGTTTCAGGAGGAGTGATGAGAATTCTCACTTTCTAGCAGGATATGCTGGCTTTGTGTACATTTAGCCACAGATCTAAGACTTATTTAAATGTATTACATGAACAAAAGGGTGATGAAAGGAAAACTTGCAGAAACACAGTGGCCGTGAATGACGGTCGCTTGTGATCGCAAAGTATTTAGCATATTCCCCTCATTCTTTCCTGGAATTCCGCACAGGTATGAATAATTACAAATGCCTAGTGCTATGTCACACCATTTTGCAAAAGGAGAAGCCCAGGTCGGTACTCAGGGCCCTGTTCCATCCCAGGCAGCAGGGAGACCACAGGTCTCTGCTCTCGACCTGTTTCTGGGTCTGGGGTCCTCTCATGGAGGTGACAGGGGCCAGGGCGAGAACAACTTTTTTTCTTTTTTTTTCTGATAGAAATGTCAAGAAAGAAGTGATGGAACAAACTGAGAAATTAAATTGTAATAAATTACTGAGGCCAGATGGTATTCATCAGAGAGCTGTAGCGGAATGAACGACTGAAATAGCTAAGCAACTAAGAAAAATATATAATTCAGCCTTGAAAGTGGCAATGGTCACCAAAGCCTGGCCAGTTGCGGGGCTGGCGTTCCAGGGTAATCACAGATCACTGTCGGAGTGAGAGCCCTTTAATTCTTTTGTGGTTGATTCCTCACACCCACAGCATATACAGAAATGCCCCTGAGTTTGTGTGCTAATAACATGGAAGAGCTGATAAATGTTTGTATGGAAACCACGCCAAATTATTTATGCTAGGAGGGGAAAACAAACAAAACGGTAACTTGGCAACCCCATAGAAGCTGCAAGTGGAAAAAATGCTCACAGTGTTTGTATACGCAGAGGCCAAAGGCAGTCAGGGGGACTGACTGGAGAAATTATCTGGAGATACCAGCTCCTAAAACCCATAGCCACCAGCCTCCGATTGGTTGTACCCTCTGCATTGTGTCTAACTTTTCCTCTGGAAAATTCTTATTCCTGCTATGGAGGAGTTTAATACCCTGGGCTAGTTTGAAAAATAAACACACGAAATTATCTTTAATTAAAAGTCCAACTACAAATGGGATGAAAATAATTGCAATAAATATGACCAAGGGTTAACCTTAATATGCAAAAGGCTCTTACAAATCAGTAAGAAAACCTGACTATTCCACTGAATAAATGGGCAAAGGACATAAATAATTCACTAAAGAGAAAACTCAGATAACTAATAAGCAGGAGAAAAAAGAAACTGCTCAGCTTCATCTAGATATCAAAAAAATGTAAATGCAAACAAATTTTAAGAAATCATTTTCCACCCATGATGGTAGCAAAGTACTACTGATGATATTCACTGCTGGTGTGGGATCCAGGAGGCGCTTCCTGCCTCAAAGGCGGGTGAGGGGTTGTGGAGCCATAAACAATACGACCTTCAGAGGGGGAACTTACCAGTAAGTTACCAGAGCCTTTGCTAGCTTACACTGTTTAACTCAGGCTCTAAGGAAATGTACAAGGATATAAGGAAATCCTCTCAAGTACAGTGGGTGCTTTTTGCACCAAGATGCTCCTCACAGTGGAAATTGTCTTTATTTTCAA
>NW_006777568.1:1190790-1237284 GCF_000442215.2 Lipotes vexillifer
GAGATTTTATTGCACCTTGGGTAAAGATGTTTTTAAGGTACTTTAAAAGTGGTATTTGGCATTACACTGGCATAATATTTTTTTCCTTGAAAAGTCTGGAATGGCTCTGAAGAAGCCATTTCTCTATTATACGTGTGTGTGTGTGTGTGTGTGTGTATGCACACATATACGTACATACACATTATATGTACTGTATTACATATTTATATACACACATTATACATAAATACACACATTACAGAGAGAGATGTATATGTGTGTATATATGTACCTGTTTGTATGCACATACACACACACACTCTTTTATGCTGATCTGGTATGTTGTATATTTTAGAATCTTTGAAATTTTTGCACATTTCATTATGAATGGTATTTAAGAGCAGTTTCAGGAGTTACAATTTAGAAAGCAAATTATAAATTGTATTTGATTTTTCAACCACAAGCTCAATAAGAGTCCAGCCATATATTAAAATGAAAAGTAATGGCAGACCTTTCTACTGAACTATTCATTTATTGGATGATTAGGGCCATCTGGTAGTCAAAGCAGGAATAGGTTTGTTTGGACTCAAATGCAGAGGGAGGTGTACGAAGTAAGACCGGTGGACTCTGGTTTGCTTCTCTTTTTCTCCTTTTAACTTTTAGTTTAACTTTTATTCTATATTGGCGTATAGTTGATACAATGTGTTGGTTTCAAGTGGACATCAAAGTGATTCAGTTATACATGTACATATGTCTATTCTTTTTCAGATTCTTTTCCTATATAGGTTATTACAGAATATTAAGTATTCCCTGTGCTACACAGTAGGTCCGTATTGATTATCAATTTTATATATATCAGTGTGTATATGTTAATCCCAAACTCCTAGTTTATCCCTCCCCCTACGTTTCCCCTTTGGTTCTGTCTCTTGCAGAGCTTGGCAAGGCAGACACTTTTCTGGAGTCAGTCTGAGGGAATGTTCTCTGATTTGAGGCTACTAGAGTGAGCGTGGACATGGGAACAGAGCCAGTCCTTAGCAGGGATGGCACACGGGAGCTCCCCCACCTTTCTGCCACTTAGACAAACACTGCAAGAGCTGCCAGCCGCTGCATCTTGGCTCTGCGGTCTCTGGCCCTGAGACCCGTGGGACGAAGCCAGGGCAGAGCGCACAGGAGTTGCTGCCCACACTGCCCCTAAGACCACGTATATTTAAAAACCCTGCAGATACGCCCTGCCAGCCGCCCAGGACTGTTTCCAGGTCTCAGAACTACAGCTGGACAGCACACTGGCACGCTGGCTCGGACCCCACTCAGTGGCCTCTGTCAGGACAGCTGCAGCACCCCATCCCTCTCATGTACGCATAAGGCCCTGGTCATGAGAACTTTACTGGGGGACCTTTAACTGAGGGATGTTGGCTCTCCCTGTGCCAGGCCATGTGCTAATCAGAGGGAATCCAGAGGTGGCCAAGGGCAGCCTAAGGTGAAATGCTACCCACCTCCTGGTCAGCGCAGCCCCTGCTTTTGGTCCACTCAGACCTCCAGAGTTATTGCCTGGGGCCCTTGCCCAGACTCCTGAATTCACTCTAATTTACAACCTATGTTTATCCCTGTTACTAGCCACTTTCTTAGGGGCCTTTTCACATTTCTTATTTTGAAAGGGTAATTGTTGAGATGGTGATACACCTGCATATCCTGCTTGACAACAAAACAGTTTATTTATTAAAAACCACAAGGCATGATGTTTTCTTCCTTCCCTTTCAGTGATTCATCTACCATCACCATTATCATCACTGCTGACATCATCAGCACCACTCTCATCACCACCATCATCACCATCATTCTCACTGTTGACATCATCGTCATCACCGTCATCATTACCATCATCGCCATCATCATCATATCATCACCACCATCATCATCATCACCAGCAGAACATTTTCTTAAAACCCAACATCACAGGTGGGAAATTATTATGAAATAAAGCCAAGGGTAGGGCTTCTCTGGTAGAAGTGAAGTTGGGATACTAACCTCATCTTCCTTGGACTCAAGGTGACCCCTGAAGGACAACCCCAGCAGAATCCCCAGGGACAGTTAGAAACTACTGCTTGTGGCCAAACTTCTCTTGGTGCAAATGAGGAATCAGGGGTTCAGAGAGGGACAGAGATGGGCAGCGTAACACAGTCAGTTCAGGGTAGTTATAGCGATAAAGACAATATGGTGAGTTACAACATTCAACTTCACCATAAAATGCAAGGCTACCCCCCTCCCCAGTGTCCAGGCCCCATTACTCCCTGCCTCACCCAGAGCCTCCCCAGGGGTTGGTGCCTTCTCCACAGTACCATGGATTAAATGAATCAACACAGGAAACTCTTAGCATCCGGGCCAGACTTAGGGTGAGGTAAGTGAGCACTCATCTCAGGGGAAAACCTAGGGAGGCGGCCCCCCAACAGGAGTCAAGGTAGATGATACTCAAAGCGAGTGCTTTAAGAAGTCAAAATTCATGCAAACATAAAGAAACCAAAACAAAAGAAGCCAAAAAATCAAAATTTTATATAAAGACAGAATCAGCACAGCTTGGCACAAAGTAAACTCTAAGCATAAGCATAGATAATTCACATATGATAAAAATTCAGTATATATTAATTTATGCAAAATTATAATATAGATATATATCAGGAAAACATAAACATTAGGAAAACAAGACGTTTTCCAATGCAAAAAAGAATGCTGTAGAGAGGGCACCAAGACTTCATTTTGGAGCATGGGAACATACAAAAGAGGGGGCACTCTGCTTACATTCTCTCCAGTCCTGAGCTTCTCCCCAGTTCTAAGTCTCTGACTTGGATTCTAAGACACTTAGCTTCCCTGGGAAATGGAGCGTCTGAGGACCAGGAAACGGGAGGAAGGAGCCCAGAGCCCAAAGCTGTTCCTGGGACATGACTTGGAGCATCAGGAATGATCCATGAGCTGTGCCCACATGCCCACCCACCGAGCACGTGCCCACCTCTGGGTCTTTGCATCTGCAGGCTCTCTCCCTTGATGCGTTTTCTGCAGACTTCCGCATCCTCACACCTTTCCGAGAAGGGCCTGTCCTGATCCCCACATAAACAACCTGTATAAACAACCCGTACACGCAACTCCACCTCAGTCCCTAGAAATCTTGACGCCCTTCACTACGGACACATTATGACTGCCCCACGTATTCAGGTCCCCTGTCCCCTACCTGGCCAGAGGCCTCACGAAGGCAGGGCTTTGTCTGGAGCACCCGCCATGGTTCTCCAGCACCTTGGACAGCACCTGCCCAGAGAGATGCCCCGTTCACACTCGTGAAGGAAGGAATGAGTCAGGGCTCTGTGTCAGAATGGACTCTAATCTCTGAAAGTTAAAACTGTGACATGGCAACACGTTCGCTCAGAGCTCTCCTCACCTTCTCTCCCCTCAAACACAAATTCCTAACGCATGTTCCTTGGCATTAGTTCTGTGCAATATTAGCAGGTGTTTCTTGATAAAAGGATTTTGTGGCCTAATAAACGTAGAGAGCATTTGGCTACAGGGAAAGACAGGAGTTTAGAGGTCTCTCTGGGCAGGTGTCCCTGGGCCTGAGACAACCAGGTGAGCATCACTGATCTTTGGGTGCAGACGGATGCCCCCATTGTATTTGGTCAGAGAACACCTGTGAGCGGACCGCATCCAGAAGGTGGAGGTCATTGGAAGCCCTTTGAAAAACACCAGCAAAAATGAGTGTTGTAACCACAGCCTCTTCTAGACCTGTTCAGCTCAGTGTGGGAGCTCCAGACATAGCCTCCTGCTGAGCACTTGAACTGAGGCTAGAGGATCTGAGATGCACTCAAAGTATAAAAGACACACCAGAGTCCAGAGACTTCATGGGAAAAAAATGAAAATATCTCATTGCTAATTTTTATATGATTACATGTTGACATGATAACCTTTAGTACACATTGGATTAAATGAAATCTAAAATTAATTCCCCCTGTTTCCTTTTACTTTGCACCATGGCTACTAAAAAGTGTAAAGTTACACAGTGACTCACATCCCCTTTTAATTGGACAATGATGGTCTTGAGCTCGTCATCTTCTGGTCGAACCCCCACCTGAGTCAGCCCCATCCTGGGGCTTGAAGCCTGCTTCCACCTTCTGGATACAAAGAAGAGCTCAGGTCCAGAGCCCTGAAGACCTTCCCATGCCCCCTGCCAGGGAAATGCAGTGTCTTCTCTCTGATAAATAACATCATAGGTGGAAGCAAAAGAACAGAACCGGAATGGCCTGAGGTCGTGATCTGAATTTGCCCCACAGAGGCTCCTGACTCCCTGAGGACCTCTTGATAGATAACCGGGTCTCTCAGCTGTTTCAAGGGCTTCGGTGGGAGACTCCAGCATCCTGCTTTGCAGGAGGTGGTCGCCAGGGCAAAGGAGCATCACCCATGATGCTGGGGGGGCTCCAAACCCACCTGGGTTCAAGGGAGTCAACATTCTTTTAAAATTCCCATCTGTTCGTATCTTAGAAAACAGAGGTTTCAAAGTCAAAATCTGCAGTTCTAATTATTTAAACATATCCAGAGGACATTGCAAGAGAATGTGTGTGTGTGTGTGTGTGTGTGTGTGTGTGTGTGTGTGTCCTTCTAAGAAACATCCTCAGTTCTTTTGCCCTGAGTAACAAGAGTGAGAACAGGGATGGATTGGAGCAGAAGGTAGAATTTGCTAGAGAACAGCACAAGGGTGAGAATTCATGGGCAGCTCCTGCAATGCAAGGAATACCTAGTTAGGCCCGTGAAGTCCTGACTTTGTTCAAACAAGACACCCAGCTTCTCTGGAAGTGGAGATGTTAGTCACCTCCAGAAGTGAGAGGCTAGAGCCCTCGCCAGAGCTGCAAAGTGTCCAGCCCGTGGGACTGGCCTTCACTGCCCTGCCTTTAGAGGGTGTGCGGGCAGGTTACCACAGCCCTCACCTGGGCTGCCCAAGGGCCACACAGTTGGAATTGTTTGTTATTGTTCTTTCTTGGGCTCCAGACACCCCAACCACATGTTCTGCTTCCCCACTTAACCAGCAGAAAGTCCAGGAACCTGGACGGGGTTTGGGGGGGGTGGGGGTGGACCCATGAGGAAGTGTCCTCCTTTTAGCAATTCAGCAAAACCAGCGAAAGCCCATAATCTGACCAAGCCTCTGGACACAGTCCCTGCCCTTTGTGGGATCAGGGTGTCCCTCTCACTAAAGAGCCGTGGGAAAACTTCAGTGCTGCTTTTTATAATCATCATGTCTCTTGGGACCCATAAGAACCTTTCATTTCCTCTCTTGTCTCCAGAAGAGCCTGCGGATTCTGCCTCTGAAAGGCTGTTTCGTCCTTTCCTTGCATCTTCCACGCTCACCCTTTGCTACCACGTTACAGGAAAGCCATCAGGTGCTTTGGAAAATGGAGATGCCGTTCAAAGGACTTTGGGCTCAAAGGGTAACCCCTGGCCTGGGTCTGGCTTCTTAAAATCTCACCCAGGGCCAGTCCCGGGGAGAGGCTCCAAGGGATGACTAGTTGTGCCACCTGGGCTGGTAGTGAAAACTGACTGTCTCCAGGGAGCTCTTTAATCGCCAAGTCCCTCCCACTGAAGAGGGTGTCGCCCCACAAGCAGGGCCGCCAGGCTCGCACGTGGCTGGTACCCACTCCTCCTCGAGCTCACAGCCTGGGTGGCTTCTGCTGCGCCCCAGTCCGTGCCCGGGGCCAGGAGCTGCACGTGCTGGGAGTCTGAGCACAGCACAGAGATTAGACTTAAGCCTTTAGTCTCTCTCAAGTGCTTAAATAACCTGCTCTCCAGGCTCCCGTCAACGCCGTTCAGAACAGCCGCCAGAGCTGCATTTTATCTCAATTCTTAAAGTCGATCTTTAAAAATCTCTTTCCGGGTCTATTTTGTGCCCATCTCTGCTCATTTAACAGCAAGACCTGCCCTGCGGTCCTGCCCTCCTGTTTAACCAGCTTGTTCTCACGCAGCCTCTCTCATTTAAGAAGAAAAGCAAGACAATATCTTAAAATTCCTTGAAGCATATACTGGGACCTGTGGGAACAAACCCCAAAATATAGTCTGTAAGCTCTTCCCAAGGCCACTTCCACCTGGAGCCACCAGGCATTCCGCTATTTCTCCAGCAACTTAAGTCAGAGGAGGTCACGCCCTTTTGCCTCTTGGTGGTATGAGTCGTCAGGACTCTTTCTATACACGTAGGCGCCTTCTTTCCAATGAGACTGAATGCTTCTACATCGCATGCCTGCGCTGGTACAGGTCTGGGTGGAGAGTGTGGACATGTTCCTTTTGGGGCAGAAGAGAGGAGTGAGGGGGCATGGACAGGGCACCTCTGGCTTACCATCGGGGGGATGGGGACAGTCACAGGACTTCGGAGTCTCCTTTCTATACTGGGAATAATCTCCAGACTGTCCAAGCCCCAGGAGACCCTGAGGGGCAAATGGGCGATGGGTATGCGGACAAAATGTATACATTACAAAGCCTAAACCGAGGGTTCCTGGTAGCAGACAGTCAGAGAAAAATCAGACCTACAACTCTTTGCCTCACTTAAATGCTGGCAGGTTTTTCTGCTTCTTGGGAGGCGCTTTCCCGATAAACTGTTCTCAGAGGCTGCCGGTAGATCAGACTCTTCCCACCTTGTGCTTCAGACAAGGCAGGGAGGCGGAGGTATGCAGGACCTACAGGTAACTTCCAGAGACACAGCTGAAGGGGCGTCTGAACACGGGGCATGTGGCCACATCCTTTGCCCCACCCCATCCCGGGTGATCTGCTTGCCCAGGGCAGGAGGCTGCTGGGGGAGGACAAGTTACTCACCTGAAAGCCAATGCAAAGGTGTGTCATCGAGCTGGTCCCCAGCTGAGCATCAGGAGCTTGATCATGGAGACGGGATTGAGAGATGCCTTAGTCTTTGCTACCTGTGAGAAAGAAGGTGGTATTCAACCTCTGGCTCCCATCCTGATTGATCAGGATTTGCTCCATGGGGTCTTCACTCCCTCACCTTTGCCAGTTGGCACCTGCCTTAGAAAGAAGTGCGACTTGCAGGTGTCCCATGCAAGGTGGCAGAAAGCAAGAGATGCCTGCAGCAGCTGAGAACAGGTGCTGCCAGGTATACCTGCCAGAGTCGGTTGTGTCAACAGGAGCTGGAGTGAGCAGGGGGATCACGTGGGTGCGAAGCGAGTCAGAGAAGAATCCAATCCATTCCACAGGGAGACGGTCACGGCTCAGGGCCTGGAAGAAAAGCATCTCCTGGGAGATGGCTTCCCTAACTAGAGTTACCAGTGCCTGGATGCAGGGCTGTGAATGAGTCAACAGGCTCCACACACAGGAGATAATAGAAAAAAACTGAACGGGATTTCAAAATAAGTAGTTGTTAAAGCCTCCGCAAGATAAAAAAACACTCGTGCATACAATGAAAGAGTGAGTAGTTATGAAAAAGAGTAGTTATGAAAAAAGATAGGTGGTTATAAGACAAGAAGCCAGAGCTACACAGAATAAAACCAATTAGAAATTGTGGAAGTGAAAAGTATGGTTATGGAAAAAATAGATGACTAAATAGTAAGTCACTGTTGATAAATGATTAATTAACCTTGAGACAGAACCAAAATTAAAATTACCTGGACTCTAGCACAGAGGGTCAGAGACACAAAAATCCGTGAAAGCCAGTAAAGGAGAATGAAGGTATATTGAAAAGATCCAACATACATACATCCTCCAGATTTGGAGGGTTAAGATAAATAAATAAATAAATGATAGTGAGGCCATATTTGAACTGATGACAGAATTTTCCAGAATCAGGGCACGAAATGAAGTAGATTTAAAAATCCAACCAAACACCACACAGGATCAATCCACAAAAACCCACATCCAGAAATAGCACAATGTAATTGCAGAACATCAAAGATGAAGAAAAAATAAAGAGGCTACCAGAGGGAAAACACAGATTACTTACAAATAACTATAATCCAATTGATGCAAACTTCTCATCAGCTACAAGAGAGACCAGTAAATAATGAAATGACATCTTCAAGATACCGAAGACAAAGCATTTTGAACCTAAAAGTCTATATTCCTTCAAGCTACATTTCAAGATGAGGTTAAAATGAGAATATTTTCAGACAGACAAAAAAATTAGAAATTCAGATCCCTGACGAAAAATACTTGGAGATGCATTGCAGAAAAACAAAATCAAAAACAAAAACAAAATGCACACAAAGGAAGTACTGAAATTCAGTGATAGATGGTGAAGAGGAAAACATAAATAAATAATATATTTTGGAAGACTAAAAAACCTGACATTCAAATAAAATAGTAATAATAATGAAACAATAATAAAGATATTCACTTTTAGGTATGTGTTATGGAATGAATATTTGTGTGACCGCAAATTCATATGTTGAATCCTTACCCCACAGTGTGTCTATATTTGGGAATGAGGACTCTAAGGAAGTAATTAAGGTTAAATGAGATCCTAAGGGTGGGGCCCTGATCCTTTATTATCAGTGTCCTTATAAGAAGAAGTACCGTAGAATCCTCCCTCTCTCCCTCTCCCTATCTCTCTCTTTCTCTCTCTCTCTCCATCTCTCTCTCTCCATTTCTCTCTCTCTCTCTTCCTCCTTCTTTATGTCTCTCTTTCCATGTGAGAACACAGTGAGAAGGTAGCTGTCCCCAAGGCCAGAAGAGAACTCTCACCAGAAACCAACCCTGCCATACCTGGGACATCTTGCCTCCAGAACTGAAAGAAGATAAATATCTGTTGTTTGTTCAGGTCTAGTCTAGTCTGTGATTTTTTAATGGTAGCCCAAGATGACAAAGACAGCATGTATCAATAAACTCAAAATAAACTTCCAGACAATAATAGGGAGTTCGGAGAAGGTTTGGGAGGAAACAGAAGTGTGCTAAGGTTCTTATCCATTCAAATTTAATCTTTGCTAGGATATATGCTTAAATTTTAAGGTTCATCACCAAAATATTAGACATGAAAGATATTACTCCCCATCTAGTAAAGGAAAAAAGGGTCAGAATACGGGTGGATCGAGTGAACAATCAAAGACGACACATTTGTAATTCACTTTGTGGAAGATCCACATAAAATACTAGAGTCAATAATAGGGAGTTAGGAGAAGGTTTGGGAGGAAACACAAGTGTGCTAAGGTTCTTATCCATTCAAATTTAATCTTTGCTAGAATATATGCTTAAATTTTAATGTTTATCACCAAAATATTAGACTTGAAAGATACTACTCCCCATCTAGTAAAGGAAAAAAAGGGTCAAAATACGGGTGGATTGAGTGAACAAAGATGACACACTTGTAATTCACTTTGTGGAAGATCCACATAAAATACTAGAGTCACGTGGAAATAATAGTGGCTGTGAAGATAAAATGTCTGACTTTAAAGACATAATTTTTCTTTAAAAAAAGAAGGGAAGTAACATGAGGTATATACAATGAGTCATTCTTTTCTGCTTTGTTCATTCTTTGGCTTTAAGATTCCTACAAGTCCAGACTGCCCCTGTTAGGGTATCAGTACTAACCCTGGAAATCAGCATCGATCCCAACATTCATCACGCCAAAAATCTGCCCATCTGCCAAGAAACCAGTATCTTTCATTTTGTGGTCAAGGTGAGTCTCGTAACTTACCATACTCTCCCTATTGCCTTGGCTGCTGGGAAAAATAGATCTTTATGAGCTAACTCTAGTGTCTGTGAAAGACATTGCAACATCCATTTATCCTACATTAGCCTGGCTCCATTTTGCTGTTCAAAATTTATTTTCCCTTTGATCTAATGTCTTTATCTATTTTATTTGTGTTTTCTCTCCTAAGTACTGGTTGTATGACCTTGGGAAAGTAACTTTACTTCCTTGTGCTTTATGTCTATAAAACTACAATAATTACCTATGTTTTAGAGTTAAATAATTTGTGTGTGTGTGTGTGTGTGTGTGAGGTGGGGACTAGGGTACCAATGGGGCTCAGTAAATGTGGGCTGTCATCATCACCATCACCTTGACAACACAATTTTGCAAGCTACCTCAAGCAATGGGACAGGATGAAGTTTAAGTTAACGATACCACGTGTCGGGTAAACACTGAATAAGAATGGAACACACAAAGCTGGGCATGGATTTCTAAAAGAAAGACATGTTGTAGTACTCATCATGCTCTGAATGAGACAGATGAATAAACAGCTAAGTAAATAAATAAATTCATAGAGAAGATGTAGAAAAGTTTGTGAGAGGACAAGAGAAGCCCATCACTGATTGGTGGAAAGTGCGGGTGGCATGTGTGGAAACACGGATGAATAGCGTGACCCTCGCCAGGTAGCACGACGTGACGACTGCCCAGCAACTGAGCAAAACATACATGAAATTGCTACAAGCCATCAGCACAGCAGACAAAAATCCCAGGGTCAAGGGTCAAGAACCCAAAGTCTTTACTGAGCACTTTACTACAGGCCAGGTGCTGTGTTAGTTTTATAGAGATTATTTCATTTCATCTTTAAGGTAACGTGATTATCAGAAATTTAAAGATGAGGGCACTGAGAGAGGAAAAAAGGATTTAGGTAACATCCCAAGACCAGACAGCTGGACCCCGGAAGTGTGGCCCCAGGGCCCCAGCCTGGAACCACTGCACCCTCCTACTCTGGTTCTTGGAAGAACCATGCCTTCCAGGGCCTGACTCCCATGTTCCCGGAGCAGTTTGCCCTGTGGCCAAAGGCAAATGTCAGTCTTGCCAAAGGCCTGGTTTCCACGGCAATGATGGCGGCCCGCTCTGCGAAGGGTTCAGAACTCTGCTGTTTGCTTCTCTCTGAGAAAGTGAAGCTCCAACAAGGCAGGTGGTCCACCGGCCTGTGAGCCGTTCCTCCAAAATTCAGGAAATGCCCGCCTGGGGCTCCTGTGCTGCTGAGAAGCCCCATTCATGAGTTCCTTCCTCGTTGTCCCTGTGTGAACCCAGGCCGAACCGGACCGTGAGAACTGTACGCAGTGCGTCTAACCAGCTTTTTTTTTTTTTTTGCGGTACGCGGGCCTCTCGCTGCTGGGGCCCCTCCCGTTGCGGAGCACAGGCTCCGGACGCGCAGGCTCAGCGGCCATGGCTCACGGGCCCAGCTGCTCCACGGCATGTGGGATCTTCCCGGACCGGGGTGCGAACCCATGTCCCCTGCATCGGCAGGCGGACTCCCAACCACTGCGCCACCAGGGAAGCCGTCTAACTAGTTGTTGACAAAAACTCAGGGATTCCAAGTCTTAAATGCCCGAAACAGCTCATTTTTAAGATGGTGTGGGGGTTATGGTCGTCACCTAAGGGTGACGCAGCCTGTGTTGTCCCCTCTCTCAGAATGACCCTTCCTCCAGTGCTGCTTCTTTATTTTCATCCTTTTCATCTTTAAAATGCACGTTCTTTCATGGTTTTGGAGGAAAGTACTCGGATAGGTCAATTCATACTATAGTGTGAATGACGGCTCCCAAATAGCCCTGTTTTAAAAGAAAACTAACTCTTCTGTCGTCTGTTTCCATAATTCACTCCCTTTTGATGCTGAGTTGGGGCGCATTGCGTGGCTATATCACAGTCTGCTTGTCCACACACCTGCCGATGGACAGTTGGGTGGTTTCCGGTTGTTGGCCCTTACAGATAAAGCTGCTCTGCACTTTGCATATTTCTGCTTTTCAACGAATTTCTTAGGGAAGAAGAAATGGCTCAGACAAGACACCCTTGTCTGAATATCCCTGTGGCCAAGAGACTGTCACCCACCACCTCCTTCCTGCCCAGACCTTGGCTGTGTACTCGGGGCCTTCTAAAGGCCCAGTTAGCTCTGCTTTTTCCCTTGACTCTACGACATTAACTCTCAGTTTCAGCCTCAGTCCAGCCCCTTCCCCAGAACCAGCCCCCTTTGAATCTGAGCAAATGAGGGTCTACTACTTAGAGCCAAAGGGGGTGGATTAACCACGATCGTGCATGATTGATGTGGAGTTTGTGCAGCTGTGAAAATAGGCCAAGGCATATTTTAGAAAGTAAATCAGACTGGATGAGTCGGAAATGCGAATTGGCCTTGTTTGTTTCCCGGGAAGCCAGCGTCATCGCTCTCCTTCGAGGCTGACTCAGTTTCCTCACCCAGGTTTCCAGGAATTTCCAGCCTTCCTGTGCCTGGGAGACGTCTTGCTCTCTGCTTCGGGGTCCTGCACTGCCCTCACAGGGGAGCAGGGCTGAGCCTCACTGCAAAATTCTAAGACAGATCTGAATCACTGGTTCGTGCAGAGAAAAACATAACAAAACAAAACAGGAATGGGGTCTCAGCACCTTAGCTGGGGCGGCAGCCGTCCAGGCCAGCACAAACAGGGCTGTATGCCTTTAAGAAGCAAAAATTAATGCAAAGCTTATTACAGTCCCGGTGGCTGCTAACTCTCTCTCTCTTCCGCTGCCCAAGTGTCTGAATTTCAGCTTCAGATGAGTGTGGCCTGCTGGGATTTGAGCTGCCAGTTTAATTAGTGTTCAGTAATTTCAATAATGAGTGACAATTCATCGGGGCTTTTAGGTTGGTCTTCTGTTCAGAAGCAAATCAATAATCCACAGTTTTTCCCCTTCTTTAAAGACAAGAAAGTGGCATGTGAGTTACATCAGATGAGAGAAAATAAATGAGGAGACGCTCCAGCCCCTCAGTAACTTGAGAGGCAATTGGCTTTAACGGCGTGGGCAGCCTCTCGGTTTGTTGGTGTTACTCGAGGAACAGAAAGGTCATTAGTAGCTGGAAAGAGGCTCTCGGAGTCTCACGTAAACCGTTTGCCCCGGCTGTAGCCATAGTGATTTGGGTAAATGAACACAGGTACACGGATTACTACCGAGTTCCCCAGACTGCTTGTGTTATTGCCTCCGAAGATATAAAAACAATTGAGGCTAATTGTATGAGAGTGAGTTTATTACAAACATAAATGGAAAGGAAAGGAGAAAACCAGAGATGCTCTTTCAAAGATTCTTCCACCTCTCCCGGCGTCTCCATCTGTATCTCTGATCTGCGCTTCCAAGGGCATCTGATACGTGCAGCGGCAAGGTGGTCCTCAGAAAGACCCCACACCTGGAGACGAGGTGTTGCTGGAAACTGGGGCTCCTGTGGGTTGGGAGGTCTGGCTGTAAGTGGGCTGTCATCATGCTCCAAAGTGCAGTCAGGACTTAGCAATTACTCTTTTACCGCTGGTGGCTGCACCAAGCCGAGATGCTTCAAAGCCAAGGAAAGGCATTTATCTCGGCTGAGACGTGGGGTGGCACGCCTTTCCCCAGCCAGTGGCTGAAAAGTTACCTGCAGTACGGCGGTACCCTGCCAGTCTGCCAGAGCCGTGGCTTTTTTGTCAACTTGCCTGCTCTCTTTTGTTACAGCTACAAAGACTCCGTCTTCATAAGGTGTTGTGATTTGCGATATACAAACCCATTAAAAAAACACAAATGAAATCCCCAGCTGGGAAGGTCAAGTCTAATGAGCTGGGCTGTTGTGAGGACTCCGGTAGCTCACAGCATCCCCCATGTCGGCCAGAGGTGCTACAAGTGAACAGCTGCTTATAATTATTATCATCTGACACTTTTCATCCACCTCAGGTGCTATTTTTTTTTCTCACCAAAGAACAGATTAATTGTATATCAACTGATATACATAAAAAAGGGTTTGATAGAAGGCTTAATAAAGTAACATTAAATAGGCAATCCCACCGAAATTCTAATGTGTATATTCTTAATTAAATTCCCTCGTACTGTACAGTAATTCAGGTGCATTCTGCTTCCTTCGGCACCCGTCCAAAGGAGAGCCTGGGTCGAATCAAGGAAGAGAACACACATGCACAAGGAGATCACGCGTGCCTCTCTTCATGCCCTGCCTGCACAGAAGACCGAAAAGGAAAAGTGAACAAAGCAACTCAAAGGTGGTACCCAAGCTATTATTGGGATGTGAGTCTACACAGACCTGGACCATCGAGTTCTCGTGCTGAAGAATCCATTCCTGCCCCTCAGAACTGCCATCATCTCCCCGGCGAGAAGGTACAGCCACGTGAAAATGGAGATATTATTAAAAGGATAGAAGGAGAAAGGGAAGGAGGAGAGAGAGAGGAGGACAAAGAGATGGAAGAGAGAGAAGGGGATGAAGGAAGCTGTGGCGGAGGGGAAACAGAAGGCGAGCATTCAGCAGCCCCGATTCACTCTGGAGAGTAACCGTTGAGCCAGAGAAGCATAAATATGTGTTTAAAGCCAACACGTAGAGGTAATGATGCTCTTGCACTTCATTAACTGCCTTGAAGTGAGTCCTGGTAAAATGCACTTTGCTCAGCTCTAGAACAGCTGCACCGGGAACCAGCACCTCGGGCAAGCCTCTCGCCACTGTCCAATGCTGCCGCGTGGGGGGAAACTGCAGATTTTCCTTGCGGGGCTGAGACTAACTCTTAGGCTACAAGAGGAAAGAGAGTAATAAAACAAGGCAGGTGAGGTGATGTGCTTTTGTCCAAAAGATCTGCACGGAAATAACCACAGGAGTGATAAAGACAGAAGTTATTGTGAACTGTCCAGAAAACAGCATGATATTTGATCATAGGCAAGTTGACAACGTCATGTCAAAAAAAAGGTGTGTCAAAACTCCAAACTAAATGTACTGCCTCACATGCTTCCCTATGCAAGGTTGGAAGGTTGAGGTGAATTTTCTAGCTGTTGGAAAGAGCAGGACTCTGAGGGGTGGGCAAGAGTATCTGTGGGGGCGAGGAGGAGACCCTCCTGCTCAGCTTCTGAACCCAACTGGCTTCCTGACCTGAGAGTGGAACCCCAGCAGCTGAAGAAAAATCTAGAATCCTTGGCGTCCACATTGTGCATAGCACTGTCAAGGGGGAGCACTGGCTTTAAAGTAGAAGAAACAATTTATATCCAGGTTCTGCCACATGGAAGCTGTGTGGCCACAGGCAAGATGCTAGACCTCTCTGAGCCTCAGTTACATTCTCCATAGATGGACTGGTACTGCCCGCCTTACAGGATGGCTCATTCCCTCATGTATCCATTCACCAACTATTCACTGAGTCCCTGCACCGTGCCACGTGCTGCCTTGTACACCAGGGAGATGGCACGACCATGCCCTGCTATCACAGGGCTCACGTTCTACCTGTGGATGCAAAAGCATACAAATACAGTCATGTCCGAGAGCCGTGAGAGCTGTGGGAGGACAGAATATTTCTTGACAAGGACAGGAGTGGATGGTTGCTGGGAAGGACCTCTCTGTCCAGAGTGGAGGGAATCAGCCCAGCAAAGGTGACGGAAAAGTATTCTGGACCCAGGGAAACTCAGGGTCGAGAGCTGGAGCAGAAGTGACCTTGGCTTGCAGGCGAGGCCAGGCAGGGCAGCAGATGGGAGCAGTGGGTCATGGTCAGATTGGCACTTGACTGTGACGGTGATGAGAAACCCCTGGAGATTTTCAATCGGAGGATTACCATGCCAGCTGTACATCCCTGTGAGAGCACCAGCGACTCTGAACCAAGAGTGGTGCTGAGAGGTGGACGGTGCCGCTGAAGAAAGATGGTGCTGACTTGACTCAGCCATGGCTGCAGAATGGAAAGGCGGGGCCCGAGCGGGACATTTATGGGCAGAGAACTGAGACAGGTCTGCACGGAGCATGTGGCCTGAGCCCTGGGGACAGAGGGAAGGAAGAGTGGGGGAGGAGCGGGTTGGAGACGTCAGAGGTCCGGCTTGAGATGCCGACTAGACGGCCAAGGGGCCGGGGCCAAGTGGGCAGTTAAGAGAGCTGAACCAGATGCTAAGATGTCCTTAGTGAATGCTAATGTAAAAAAAAATTATGTAGGAATGAAAACAGCACAGTCACAAATGATTCTGAGCTATATTTGTGACTCCTCTGTCACTGTTAATCTGGCCTGGAACTGAGCATATACAGCTCACATAACATGTCAATGAAAGTGTAAAATAATTAAACACACATGCAGGCACACGTACATACACACACACACATATACATGTGCAGACACACACAGACACGCACAATTCACATGTGCACGCACACTGCACATATACACATGTGCACATCTACATACCCACACACATGTATACACACGTGCACATGTGCGTGTACACATGCATGCACACATATACACAGATACAGGGCACACACATACATATATAGAGCACACACATACACATACATAATACACACACACACACACACACACACACACACATACACACACACACAGAATCTCAGGAGCCTTGGAGGTCTTTGGCTCTCAGGGCTGTGCAGGAGAAAGTCTGGCATGCAAGCTTTATTCCTGTCCAGTCTCATGAAGGTGTCTCACTCAGATGTTTGTAGGCTCTTTTCTTCTTGGGGCTGAAACCTGCTTTGCGTTGGCCCCATCAGGAACTTGGACCAAGTTAAGCCCTAGGAGTTGGCTGTGCTCACTCCAGTCCCCTGGAAGATGTAGGAGCTGCCCCTAGAGCAGGGGAGCTAGAGTTTCCTGTTCCTTTCCCTGCACCAGGCAAGGGTTGCTTTGTTGAGGGACTTTCGTAGGAATACCAAAATCCTGTCAGGAACCAGGAATCGGTGGGGGCCTGCTGTGCTCTGGCCTGGGGACCCAGTGACAAGTGCCCAGTTTCCCTTAAGGGCAGTTAGCACCCTCCACCCACCTCCCAGCCTGCATCACTGCAGGCCCGGCCAAGGGCAGCACGGGCCTGGTGGGCTTCCTGGAAGAGGTGTCACAGTGCTCTTGTAGCTGGAAACCTCATGGCCACCCTCTGCCCTCCAGGCCTTCGCTGGCAACTCCTGCCTGCCCCATAAAGTCCCTGTGGCTGAGCTTCCCTCCCACCACCTGTGACCCCACGCCTGCCCAACCTCGTCCACCACCCAGGTCCCTGACCCTGCGGCCGAGCCAGGCTGAACTATGGGCTCTTCCATAAGCGCTCCCCGTGTCCCCCCATGGGCCTTGGCACCGTGGCTCCCTTATTACCAAAAACATTCTTGAGAGACTCACGTTGACTCAAAATCTTGTGCTGGAGACAGGCCCTGAGCCTGGGCCTCTGGGACCAGTGGTGGGGCCAGTGTCCACATAACACCCAACAGCAGGGTGAAAAACGAAATTGTGCACCACTCCGTCTCCCAGATGGACTTGGCTCAGCCAATCTGATGTTCAACTTTATGGCGGAAAACAACAAGACTTTGGCTGTGGAAGCCCTTCAGCCGGGATCATGGCTCTTTGTAGCTACCTCCAACCAGGGCCTAAGTCCTGGAGGAAATCAAGGCTCTAGTGCAATGTCAACTAGATGCCCCTTGAACCCGAAGGATATGTAGGTGCTAAATTTCATCCTGAAAAACTCTGAGAAATCCATCTGCCCAAAGGAGAGATGGGCGAACCTTTGCCATTCTGCACGCCATCCTCCTTGTCTGTCTGATCTCTGCCCATGAGCTGTGCCTGAGGTCGGGGAGGAGAGAGATGCAGCTTTTACTGAACCCTTGGGATGGGGAAGTGCTGTGCTAGGTTTCTTCCCAGAAAAGTCTCATGGAGTCTTTACCAACCGCATGAAAATATTATCACTCTCCCATTTTGAAGATGAGGCAAATGAGTCTCAAAGCAAATAAACGATCTGCAGTCACCCAGCTTGGACATGGAGCAGCCTTGACATTGGGCATTGGGTTTTCACGGAATTTCTTTTTTTTTAAATTTTATTGGAATATAGTTGATTTACAATGTTGTGTTAGTTTCAGGTGTACAGAAAAGTGATCCAGTTATACATATACATATATTCATTCTTTTCCAAATTATTTTCCCATTTGGATTATTACAGAATATTGAGTAGAGTTCCCTGTGCTGTACAGTAGGTCCTTGTTGGTCAAGGTATTTCTTAAGGCAGCATCTGACTCTGTGCAAAAGGAAACACAGTGTCCATCTAACATCACCATGGAAACTTTATTTCCTCATAGCAGAATCTAAAGTTAAAATGAATCATAAGAATTCAAAGATCCGATTGACAAAATACATATTTCACTCTGTGGAGGGGGAATGACCAGTGACGGCTCAGCTGACAGGAGCGGGGAGACCTCTGTAAGACCCACATCTCCCCTCACGAGAGCCCAGGTGGGGCCGCTCGGTGACAGGGACCTGAGTCCAGGAACGCCTGAAGAATCGCAGACAGCCCACACAGGTCTGCCTTGCCCGCTGTGCTGATGGAGGTCACGTCGATTTGGGCGACCTGTTCGTCACCGATTAGGTCTTTGGTGAGCAGGCCTCACCCCAACGACGTTTCTCGCAGAATGAGTTGCCCTTCTCGTCCGGCCGCCCTGCTCTTTCATGCCCAAATCCTTGTCTCAGCAGGACGTGACAACATCTGCTGACCTTCTGGCCAGCTCGCCTGGCATGTTCTCCTGTGAGGCAGAGAGACGCCATAAACACAGGCTCTGACAGGGAGCAGGGCAGAGTGTGCTCAGACGGACTGACTAAGCGAACGCTGGGCGCCGGTGCCTGGGAGGTAGCAGGTACCCACTGTGTGAGAGAAACGGGGCACCCACTGTGTGTGAGGCCCTGGGCCTCGGGGGACCAAAATGATGGCAAATAGCTGAAGACGGGAGATTCCAGGTGCCCTGGCAGAGCCCCTCCCTGGCTCAGTGGAGGCTCTGGCCTCTGGATAGGCCCGCAGTAGGACACCCTCCCTTTTTGCCGAGGCCTTTTTCCAGGAGGAAGTTTCCCAGAAGGAATGCCTGGAAGTCGGAACCCGCCCCTGGGCCGGCAGGACCACGGAGGCGTGGGCGGCCAGGCGTGGCCTCTCCACGCACACGACGCAGGACAGTGACAGCGGGGACACCCGGGCTCTGGCCCAACCCCGCCCCCGCCAGGCTACACTCCGGTGCTCTGGGCTTCAACTTGCTCATCCTAAAGCAGTGGTTTACAACGGGGCGGCCTCCACGTAAAGGCCCCTCTGGAGCCCCTTCATGCCCCCCATCCTTATGATGCCCCGGGCTTCAGGCTGCAGGGATTCAGTTCGGGAGCCATCCGAGGAGGTGCACGATGGCCGCTCTCCCGGGCTGGGCTGCGATGGGCCGGCCATAGGAAGAGAAAGAAAAGAAGGATGAGGTGATGGAAGAGGAGGGAGAGGGGGAGGGGCAGGGCTGGAGAGCGCTTCTCACGAGGGCATCTCTGTGGGCAGTTTCCACCGAGCTCCTGGTTGCCGTCAGAGAGAAGCAATGAGACCAGTCTTTGTTCTCCATGTTTGTCCTTCGGGGTCAGGCTGGGAGGCAGCGGCCGGGTGGTGGCCACAGCTGGGAGGGAAGGGCAAAAGTCATGCAGGCGGTTTGAAAACTGTCACTTTAAAATATGGGGTCACCCCACTCAGGCTTCCAGGCAGGGCTGGCCCCCTGCTGCCAAGGAAGGAGCTGGTGGAAAGGAAAACCTGTGAGCCACCCAAAGTAGTCTGGAGTCTGCGCTTGGGGAACGTACATTTGTTTTTCAAAAAGAGAAAGAGGAGAACTTCCCAGCCAAACATTTACACGCCTTCGGGTTCACACCGACAAACGATGCTGAGTGGGCAGATACGAGCATATGTGGACGTGCACACACACCTACATCCCCACGGCTTTGCCAGATGCTTACACCCCAAATCTTCCCTGTTTGCTTAGAAAGATGAAATGATTAGAGTTCTTCCAACTTGAAGCTGGATGATGACTTCGGAGAACTTGCAAAGCCCATCACGGGCTGTGAGTCACCCCCGTAGAAACGGCCACAAGTGGGGTCACATGATTAAATTTCATGATCTGAGTTGCACTGAAATCAGGTGCGTGGCTTTTAAATCCCAGTAGTTGGTGATTTTTTTAAATATCTGCCAAACAGAACAATGAGACCCTTTTAAATCCCCCCGTGAGCAACTATTAAAACCACAATTTACAACTCTGCGTAGCATCTAACTTGTTAACCAGGTGTTCCTGTGTTATTGTTTGAAATTCTACCTTGGTTTAAATCAAATGAAGAAAAGCCAGAAGTCCAATTAAAATCCCACATTTGCCTCTTTATCAAGGGTAGGTGAAAGACGTTTGTTATAGATTTAATGGCAGAAATCTCATAAAATGCTAGACCATCCTTTTTTCTTCCCAGTTTCTTATTTCTTGCTTAGATTCTCACAGCTTACTGGCATTTCCTGTTCCTAACTGAAGGGGGAAAAGAGAGAGAGAATAAATCCAGGAATTTCTGGCTTAATTTTAGTAGCATCCTGGACACTCTAGCTGAATTTGACAATTGAGTGTTGTCATGGGATATTAAAATCGTGCAGTGGGCCCATTTAGGTGATTATTTCGTAGGCTGTCCCTTAATAAGTTCCATGCCTCTTTGGATCCCCTTTGCCAACATGTGTCCACTGTATTTAATAGTTCAGGGACAACAAATTTATGTTGCTAAGCTCCAAAAAGCAAACCCAACCCAGATACCTCCCCCAGCTGCAGACATTGACCAAGGTAATATGGAATTCAGTTGTCTTTGCTGCACCATAATTATTTCCAGACTTAAGTTGCCTTTGTCTTTGGCCATTTTGCCCATTCCATCCCCATGCTGACACACCAGTGCTCCTTTGCCTTTACAGTTTTCTGCTTAGAGCTTACTGTCACCTCCCCTCCTGTCCCTGAATCTTCAGCAGACCTTTCTATTCTTCCACCCTTCCTTCAACCCGCTATTCAATATGCCTTTCTCCGAACTGACAGAGCTCTTCTGCCATCAAGCAAACTTACCTGGTTCCTTTGGACTGCCTTCCTTTTCCTGGGGATGAAAAGGAGACAGAAGGGTTTTCTGTAGCCCTAGCTGCGCTGTAATAAATAGGATAATCTGATAAATCGGCTCAAATTTTTTCTTTTTGCAGAAATCCTGAAACTGCAGAAAAACAAGTGTCAGTTATAGCACATCTGTTCTCCTTTACGCCTTATTTAAGAAAATAATTCTTGCCAGATTTTTACCCACCCATAATAATTATACCATTTTTACAGATGTGGTTTTTAACAGCTTCATTTTGGCCCCAAATCTTTTATATAATTTGCAGTGAATTTGCTTCTTGGCTTGCACTTCATTACGATTTGGCCATAAAGAGACGGAGGTACAGGAACTCGTTCCCAGAGCTACACCTTTTAGTAGTGTTTTTATAAACCGAACAGCTAGGGTAGAAAATGATCACTGTCATCATTGCTGTTATTATTATTATCATCATTATCAGTAGAACAATTCTTGCAAGTTTTGCACTTGAGTATTTAACTTGGCAGTCACCCTGGGATTGTTTTTCTTTATTCCTAATTATCTACTCCCTTTTTGAGCTGAAGCCCAGAGTGGGGCTGTTTGTGCAAGTCCCTAGACGCAGGTAAAGATGGCAAGGCTTTCCACAGTGGGTGCAGCCAGCAGCACGCCTACCTTCCACGCACAGTCCTGAACACCGAGGGCGCTGCAAGGGGCCTCACCCCCAGCCCTGGCCTTGATGAGCTCCCGGAACACTGGGGAACGAAGCAGACAGCAGAGGATGCGGGAAAGTACAGTGCATCACGGCAGGAAGCAAACACAAAGCCAGCTAAGAACTAAAGGACTGGTGGTTGCCAAGAAGGAGGGGCTTGGGCTTCCCTGGAGGTGCAGTGGTTAAGAATCCAACTGCCAATGCAGGGGACACGGGTTCGAGCCCTGGTCCAGGAAGATGCCACATGCCACGGAGCAACTAAGCCCGTGCGCCACACCTACTGAGCCCGTGCTCTAGAGCCCGCGTGCCACAACTACTGAAGCCCACATGCCTAGAGCCTGTGCTCCACAACAAGAGAAGCCGCCGCAATGAGAAGCCTGCACACCGCAGCAAAGTGTAGCCCCTGCTTTTGCCGCAACCAGAGAAAAGCCCACGCACAGCGACAAAGACCCAACACAGCCAAAAATAAAATAAAGAAAATAAGATAAAGTTATAAAAAAAAAAAAGGAGGGGTCTGGGGGAGGGATAGAGTGGGAGATTAGCAAATGTAAGCTTTTATATCGAACGGATAAACAATAAGCTCCTACTGTATAGCACAGAGAACTATATACAATGTCCTATGATATACCATCATGAAAAAGAATATAAAAACAGAATGTATATATACGTATAAGTGAATCACTTTGCTGTACAGCAGAAATTAGCACAATGCTGTAAATCAGCTACACTTCAATTAAACAAAAAGAGCTAAGGGAGTCACAGAGGAAAGGACTGTGTGGGAGTGCTGAGAACACCAGGGAAGGGGCTCCAGGAACGATGCGGGATAAACTGGAACCGGTCATCGTTAAAGGGAACAAGTGACAGACAGTGTTTTGCATGACGAGGCGCTCGAGAACGGGCTGGCCATTTAGTGCTCAGGGCAAACTTGGGTAGCAAGTGTGATGGGGAAACTGAGGCTGGGGGCTGTGTGGAAACCCATGCGGCCGGTAGGTGTCCTGTTGTGGCCACAATGGGGCTCGGGCAGCTCCTGGCCCTCCCTGTGTGTTGCATCTTCTGAGGGATTGGAATTGGATCCACGACCAGAACTCCTTCGGGCTGAGCTCGGTGGTTTGGGTTACAAATTCCAGAGCCCTCCGTGGACTGCGTGAGTCCCTGCTAGCCTGGGGGCAACTTGAGGACAGAGACCAAGAGAAACAGGAAAGGACCTTAAATACAATGGGCTGCAGTCCAGAGAGACATGCGAGTCTCCCAGGCCGGCATGGGTCCCCTTTTCCACAATTAGGAGATGAATTCACATTGGGCAGACCCTATCCCTAAGGTGCCCATGCATTTCAGGGGTCTCACGGCCCCAGAATGGCTCAGCCTTCCTGTTTCCACTAAATTTCACTGGTTCTTTTTTTCTTTTTCCCTTATTTTCTGCACGATGTTGCCACAGGCATGAAAATTATTTATTTTCTTTAATTTCCACTTAAAAAAAATAAAACAAAGCAAAAAATTGTGCAAGCAAAGGAAACTCATTCTCAGAAGGGTCAGACTTTTCTGCACTGGGATATATGGGAATGTGGGCACCGCCCAGAAGTATTCGACCCCCTATTCTTTTAAACACATCTCTTGGTTAATTCCAGGGCTCAGGATCCCGACCACCGAAATCCGTGCTTGGACACGCCCCTCTTGCCTCTCCTTTTCCTGCCTCTCCCTCCGGCACTGACAAGCAAGCCCCTCCTTCTCATACTTGGCCAGCTCCTGCTACCAAACCAAGCTCCGTGCCTCCCCAGGTGGAAGCTAAGAAATCAAGTTCTTTAACAAGCCCCCCATTCCTAGACATGGGCTAGGCTAGCGGTGGTCGCTTTTTTCCAGTTAGGAAAGAATTGTTGGATGGCTGCAGAGAAGACAGTAAAAGTGCCCGGCGAGGCCCTCCATGGACATGTAGACGTGCCTGGCGGGGCAGCGGGCAAGGTCACCCCCGCCGACAGCCCCTGGGCTGATAGGGCCCACGGCAGGGCAGCTTCCAACGGCCGCCGCCGCTGCTGTGGTCCTGGTCCTTTGGTCGCCTGCGCCCCGGGTTCATCAGCGGCAGGGCCGGAGATACGAGGCGACAACACCTCCATGGACATGTAGACGTGCCTGGCGGGGCAGCGGGCAAGGTCAACCCCGCCGACAGCCCCTGGGCTGATAGGGCCCACGGCAGGGCAGCTTCCAACGGCCGCCGCCGCTGCTGTGGTCCTGGTCCTTTGGTCGCCTGCGCCCCGGGTTCATCAGCGGCAGGTCCGGAGATACGAGGCGACAACACCAGGCCCACGTGGGCCGAGGGGGCATCCGCAGTGGCAGAGCGCGCGGCTTGCTTTGGGCTGGGAGGACTCACTCTTAATGAATTTAGATGATATTCAGCTGCCTCCGCTACTTAATTCACTCAGAGGCCTGGGCGTCGGAAGAGATGAGCAAAGGGAGGCCGACTGACTCTCGTGACTCGGTGTCAGCGTGGCCCCGACAGCAGGCACGGGAGCGCCGGCCCGGCCACCGCCCCCCGCCTGGGCCTGGGCAGGGCTCCGGGACCCCCGGGGACCCCCGATCGAGCCCCGACAAGGCCGCCCAGCAGCGCGGGCCGCTGTTTCGCGTGCCCTGCGCTGGGTGGTCTGGGGACTTCGTCTGCTTCCGAGCTCATTTGCCTGCAAACGCCCTCACCTTGTCAGTGCCAATAATTATCCGGTCGGCGCTACTCAGAGCTGCCATGCCTTAAGATTGGATTAGATTGAGGAGGCTGAGGCCCGCTCCTCTGTGCATTTTCCCAGTCAGTTAACGTAGCCACTGGGGGCCTCACCGAGGCCTACAGCAGAGCTACACTAACTTTCTCTCCCCTTCCTTATTACGGAGCTTAATAACAGCAGGCAGTGTATTAATATGTAAGAGATCAAGAGATTATTGATTAGAGTCACTTGCCTAATATCCCCTGTCCGTCATGTAGTTCAGCAGCCCTTTCATGATTTTTTGTGTCAGGCCATTTAAATATTCATGACCGAGTTGCTTTGTACCTCCACGGCTGAATTTCTAATTAATCTGTCAAAAGAAATACAATGTGCCCGGAAGCCTTATTATGATAAGGGTCAGCTGAAACAGAGATGGCCTGGCAAGGCCTAAGGGGTAATTAATTATAACAATACAGTGTTTACCTTGTGTGGTACCTGCGGCCTAAATGAGCACTAAATTAGGCTCAAACCACTCCAGTCTGCGTTTGAAGCCTCCTGATCTGCCAGACTAGATCATAATGATGGGAGGAGAGAGCCGAGAGCCGCGGCTATGTAACAACATAATCAGCAATTATAGCTGCGAAATGGGGAGAAGGGGGAATTTTATCTCATTAGAAAAGCCCAAGTAGAAAGTTTTTTTTTCTGTCACCAGCTCTTTTCTTTAGAATTCAAATGATTCCACTCTAAAGGTGAGGGATCTCAAATCTAATTCCAGTGCAGAGAGCTGGCCTAATTAGTGGTATACTTTGGCTAAAATATGAATGACATTTGCTCCAGCTTGCAGCGGCCTATTAATAGAGGGTGTCAGAGTGAAACATTAAGTGTATCATTCTTCTGTCAATTTATTTCTGTCATTATTGTTTCTTTATTTCCTCTGCCACATTATGGTCACTAATTTCTTCTCACTTTTATGAGATTCTTAATGTGGGCCTTTAATGAACTCCAAAAACTCAACCACAACTCTGAAATTAAAATACTAGGCTCCTGTCAGGGTGGCGTGACAAAGTAAAACTTGAATAGTATCATTCTTCTGTCAATTTATTTCTGTCATGATTTTTCTTTATACCCTGCCACATTATGCCCACTAGTTTAATTCCATTTTTATGTGACTTGTTAATGTGAATTTTAGCTGGCTTTTAATCACCTCCAAATTTGTAGAATATCACAATAAATCATAACTGTATCCCCTCGTATGACAATTTATTTCTGTCATTATTTTTTATTTCTCCTTCCTTATTACAACTCTGAATTTCATCTCCTCCTCTGTGACCTTTACATTGTTCCATTTTAAAAAGAAGCACATAGAAAGTTTGCTCTTTCTCGGGAACTAAGAGAGGGGAGCCATTATATGGGGCCGAGGCTCTCCTCACCCCTGTGGTCACAGTGTGTTCAGCCAGTGGACTCCCCATCTGGCCGTCAAGACACATGGGTCTGGGGAAAGGTGCACTGACTGGGGATTTAGAAAGGAAATGGGGGGAAAGGGCAAAACAAACTGGCTCACACATAGACGGATGCGGAGCCAATGAGTTGAATTCTGAAAAAAAATCTCTTATTTGATTCTTGCAACAAGAGTCTACTGATTGTGCAACTTGGGGAAGAGAAAAATCTCTCAAACAAATGAGTTGCGCTATGGAAATTGATTCTGGTCTCTCAAGTTCATCTTTTAAAGTGGGGGGTTAACATTAGCCAGAATCATCAAGAAAAATAAGGGAGAAGACACACATTGATAGAAACAGAAATGAAAAAGGAGACGTGACAATTGACACAGCAGACATACAAAGGATCATGAGAGACTACTACTACGAGCAACTATAGGCCAAAAAAATGGACAACCTAGAAGAAATGGACAAATTCTTAGAAATGCACAACCTGCTGAGACTGAACCAGGAAGAAATAGAAAATATAAACAGACCAATCACAAGCACTGAAATTGACACTGTGATTAAAAATCTTCCAACAGACAAAAGCCCAGGACCAGATGGCTTCACAGGCGAATTCTATCAAACATTTAGAGTAGAGCTAACACCTTCCCTTCTCAAACTCTTCCAAAATATAGCAGAGGGAGGAACACTCCCAAACTCTTTCTACGAGGCCACCATCACTCTGATACCAAAAAGATGTCACAAAAAAAAGAAAACTACAGGCGAATACCACTGATGAACACAGATGCAAAAATCCTCAACAAAATACTAGCAGAGTCCAGCAGCACATTGAAAGGATCATACACCATAATCAAGGGGGGTTTATCCCAGGAATGCAAGGATTCTTCAATATATGCAAATCAATCAACGTGATACGCCATATTAACAAATTGAAGGAGAAAAACCATATGATCATCTCAAATGATGCAGAAAAAGCATTTGACAAAATTCAGCACCCATTTATGATGAAAACCCTCCAGAAAGTAGGCATAGAGGGAACCTACCTCAACAAAATAAAGGCCATATGTGACAAACTCACAGCCGACATTGTTCTCAATGGTGAAAAACTGAAACCATTTCCACGAAGATGAGGAACAAGACAAGGTTGTCCACTCTCACCACTATTATTCAACATAGTTTTGGAAGTCTTACCCACAGCAATCAGAGAAGAAAAAGAAATAGAAGGAATTCAAATTGGGAAAGAAGAAGTAAAGCTGTCACTGTTTGCAGATGACATGATACTATACACAGAGGATCCTAAAGATGCCACCAGAAAACTACTAGAGCTAATCAATGAATTTGGTAAAGTAGCAGTATGCAAAATTAATGCACAGCAATCTCTTGCATTCCTATACACTAATGATGAAAAATCTGAAGGAGAAATTAAAGAAACACTCCCATTTACCACTGCAACAAAAAGAATAAAATACCTAGGAATAAACCTACCTAAGGAGACAAAAGACCTGTATGCTGAAAACTATAAGACACTGATGAAAGAAATTAAAGATGATACACCATTTTTGGATTGGGTTGTTTGTTTCTTTGATATTGAGCTGCATGGGTTGCCTGTAAATTCTGGAGATTAATCCTTTGTCAGTTGCTTCATTTGCAAATATTTTCTCCTGTCCTGAGGGTTGTCTTTTCATGTTGTTTATGTTTCCTTTGCTGTGCAAAAGCTTTGAAGTTTCATTAGGTCCC
This sequence comes from Lipotes vexillifer, assembly GCF_000442215.2. Lineage (NCBI taxonomy): Eukaryota > Metazoa > Chordata > Mammalia > Artiodactyla > Lipotidae > Lipotes > Lipotes vexillifer. The sequence goes on from NW_006777568.1 coordinate 1,218,072, forward strand.
ATTTGTTTATTTTTGTTTTTATTTACATTTCTCTAGGAGGTGGGTTAAAAAGGATCTTGCTGTGATTTATGTCATAGAGTGTTCTGCCTATGTTTTCCTTTAAGAGTTTTATGGTGCCTGACGTTATATTTAGGTCTTTAATCCATTTTGAGTTTATTTTTGTGGGTGGTGTTAGGGAGTGTTCTAATTTCATTCTTTTACATGTAGCTGTCCAGTTTTCCCAGCACCACTCACTGAAGAGGCTGTCTTTTCTCCATTGTATATTCTTGCCTCCTTTACCAAATATAAGATGACCATATGTGCGTGGGTTTATCTCTGGGCTTCCTATCCTGTTCCATTGATCTATATTTCTGTTTTTATGCCACTACCATACTGTCTTGATTACTGTAGGTTTGTAGTATAGTCTAAAGTCAAGGAGTCTGATTCCTCCAGCTCCGTTTTTTCCCCCTCAAGATTGCTTTGGCTATTCAGGGTCTTTTGTGTTTCCATACAAATTGTGAAATTTTTTGTTCTAGTTCTGTGAAAAATGCCATTGGTAGTTTGATAGGGATTGCATTGAATCTGTAGATCCCTTTGGGTAGTGTAGTCATTTTCACAATATTGATTCTTCCAATCCAAGAACATGGTACATGACTCTTTTTGAATTATGGTTTTCTCAGCATATATGCCCAGTAGTAGTATTGCTGGGTCATATGGTACTTCTATTTTTAATTTTTTAAGGAACCTCCGTACTGTTCTCCATAGTGACTGTTCCCTTTTCTCCACACCTTCTCCAGCATTTGTTGTTTGTAGATTTTTTTGATGATGGTCATTCTGACCGGTGTGAGGTGATACCTCATTGTAGTTTTGATTTTCATTTCTCTAATGATTAGTGATGTTGAGCATCCTTTCATGTGTTTGTTGGCAATCTGTATACCTTCTTTGGAGAAATGTCTATTTAGGTCTTCTGCCCCGAAGGAAACTTCTCACTGCTTCTCCCCTCTAAGCTGTACTCATGACTTGCTGCTGCTTGGATACTCAGTACCAGGAGCGCCTCATCTTCCTCCAGGATGTTATTGCCAAGAGTTCCATCTGCTCCAGAGCTTTTTCATTTTCTCACCCAGAAACCAGCACATAAGCCCTCTGGGTGCCACACAGGATGTAGTCTCACAGCTGGGCTTCCCCGATTCACATGTTGTACTCACTCTTTCTTCTCCACTGCTCCTCGCTCTCTCTCTCTCTAACACAGAGTAACTGTATTTATTTTTCAATGATCTCTCCTCCCTGATAATAAAGGTGATATGTTTACTTATTGGAAAATACAGGAAATTACCAGGAAGAATAAGCACCCATAATCTTACCATCTAGAGAGACAATGTTAATTCCATCTTAGTTCTTTCCATGCTTTTCTCTATTCATAATTGATGTCTATGAGATAACATTTAAAGATTTTAAGTTACATAGTTAAATCGTATTAGAGCCATTTTCCTGCAATAAAAATTTCCTCCTTGTGTTTTTCAAAAAGCTGTATATAGCCATTTGGTAAAAAAAAAAAAAAAAAAAAAAAAACCCTCAACAAACGGGAAGAGATGGAAACATCACCAATATGATAAAAAACACCTGGGAGATAGCCCAGCTGACATCATACTTAATGGTGAAAGACTGAAACCTTTCCCCTAAGGTCAAGAACAAGATAAGGATGTCTACACTTCCAACTGTTAATCAGCATTTTGCTGGAGGTTCTAGCCAGGGCAGTCAGGTAAGAAAAATAAATAAAAGATCAAAAAGGAAGAGGTAAACCTACCTCTATTTTCAGGTGACATGATTTCACATATACAAAGAATCTTAAGGAATCCATAGAAAATAATAGAGCTATAAAGTGAGTTCAGCAAAACTGCAGAATACAACATTGATATAAAAAAATCAATTATATCTATATAATACTGATGAACAACCCAGAAACAAAATTAAGAAAGCAATTTCATTTACAATAGCATCAGAAAGAAGTAAAATACTTAGGAATAATTTAACAAAAGAAATAGAAAACTTATATACTGGACATTACAAAAAAAAATCCCTTAAAGACATTAAAGAAGACCTAAATGAATGGAAAGACATCCCATGTTGGTGGATTGGAAGGCTTCATATTGTTAAAAAGGCAGTATTCCCCATATTGACCTGTAGAATCAATTCAGTCTCTCAAAATCCCAGCTAGCTTTTTTGCACAAATTGACAAACTGATCCTAAATTCATATGGAAATGCAAGGCACTCAGAACAGTCAAAACAACTTTGATAAAAAAAGAACAAAGTTATAGGACTCACACTCCCTGATTTCAAAACTGAATATCTATGTACAGTAATCAAGCGAGTGTAGTACTGGCAGAAGGATAGCAAAATAGATCAATGGAATAGAATCAGGAGTCCATGAATTTATGGTCAATTGATTTTTGACAAATGTCAAGACATTTCAATGGGGAAAAATATATTCTTTTCAACAAATGGTGCTCCAGATGGATTTCTACATGCGAAGAATGAAGTCTGACCCTCTACCTCACATCATATACAAAAATTATCTCAGATGGATCCAATACCTAAATGTAAGAGCTAAAGCTATAAATTTTTTAGAAAGAAACAAAAGTATAAATCTTTGTGATCCAGGATTAGGCAATGGTTTCTTAGATATGACATCTAAGCATAAGTGAGCAAAGAAAAAATACATAAATTTGACTTTAAACGAAAAACTTTTATGCTTCAAAGGACACCATCAAGAATTTGAAAAGACAGCACATAGGATGGGAGAAAAAACTGGCTAATTATTATAAGGGTGTAGTACCCAGAATATAAAAAGAATTTTACAACTCGACAATCAAAATGCAAATAACCCAATTTTAAAATATGCAAAGGATTTGAATAGACATTTCTCTAAAGATTATATAAAAATGGCCAAAAAGCACATAAACAGATGCTCAACATCATTAATCATTAAGGAAATGCAAATCAAAACTGTTTTATACCAACTAGGGTGGTTATAATAAAAAAGACAGAAAATAACAGGAGTCGGTGAGAGTGTGGAGAACTAGAATCCTCATACATTGCTGGCAGGCATGCAAAATTGTGCAGATACTTTGGAAAAGTCTGGAAGTTCCTCGTATGACTCAGAAATTCCAGTCTAAGGTATTTAGCTAAGAGAACAGAAGACAAGTATACACACACACAGAGTTTATAAAATGTTCATAGCAGCATTACCCTTAACAGCCAAAAAGTAGGAACAACACAAATGTTCACCAACTGCCCAGTGGATAAACAAAATGCGATTTGTTCAGCCACGAAAAGGAATAAATACTGATACCTGCTCTAACATGGCTGAACCTTGAAAGCATACTAAGGGATGAAGCCAGACATGAAAGACCACATGGCGTACGAGTCCAGAAAAGTCCAGAATAGGCAAGCCCGTGGAGGTAGAAAGTAGGTTAGCAGTTGCTAGATGGAGGAGAAAATGGAAACTGCCTGCTAATGGTACAGAGCTGTTGAGGGAGCGGTGAAAATGTTCTGGAATTAGGTAGAGGTGACAGTTGCATAAACTTGTGAATATACTAAAAAACCATCCAACTGTACACTGTAAAAGGGTGAATTTTATGGTATGTGAATTATTTTAAAAACTCTGTAATTACATTATAGAACTAAAACTGTATTGATTGTTCTCTGATTATTGGGCACCCCTGTGCACCTCTTAAACCCCATAGCTGAAGCATCTTTTCTTACCATTAGCCCCCGAGATGACTGCATTTCCATGGGACCAGCTTCCCTGGGGGTTCCCATGGGTCTCAGGGGGTCCAAGCCCAGTTCCTCCTTCGAGGGGGTCCCCCTGCAGGTCTTCTGCAGGTCTCCACCCCAAGACACATACATGGTTTCTCTTATAGGATACAGAAGAATAGAAAGTTCACGTGGACCTTTTCCCACATCATGCTGTCCATAAATGCCAGGGAATCTATAGACAGACACCTTCTTGGTCTCTGAAGACTGTCCCTGTGTGGAAGGATAGCAGTGACTTCTTGCTTCTCCTTCCCAGCAACTCTGGGTCAGGCTGGGAGCTCTGAGATGAGCAAGGAGGTGCCCTTAGGAGGGCAGGCTGGGAGCATGGATCCCTGTGGGGGTCAGGAAGCAATATGGAAACAGGACAATTTCCAGGACCTCAACTTTGCTTCCTACATCCTTCTTGCTATTACCTGGAGAGCTGTGGTGACTATGCACATGTGTCATTATGTATGTATGTATGTGTGTGTATAAGTGTACACACATACATATAGGTACAAACACACATACACATTTATATGTATATATATATATATTTATAGATTTATTTACTTTTAAATATTCCCCAATTTGTTATAAATATTTCCAAACACACAGAAATGCTGAAAAACTAATGCAAGAAACACCTACATGCCTTCAATCTAGAGCTAACAATTGTTCACATTTTGCCATAATTGCTATCTCCCTCTGTATGTTTTTACACACATATTCTTTCTGTATTTGAAAATTTTCCGACAGTTCGAAAGTTGAAATCCCACGCTACTCGAATTATACATACTTCACCTCACGTGTCTTAAGAATAGGAGGTGTATTCTACATGGCCACAACACGTTATTACACTGAAAAAATGATAAATCATTTCATAATATTATCTTACATCCAGACCTAACTTTCCTAATTATCCCAAGAATGTCTTTGATAGGATCCAATTTAGATCCACAGTTATTTTTGGTTGTTGCTATGTCACTTTAGTTCCTTTTAGTACAGAAAAGTCCACTTCCTTTTTCTCTATGACAATGTCATTTTGAAGAAAACAAGAGACTTTTCTTGTGAATTATGTTCCAAGTTTGTCAAATTATTCCTCATCATTGTCATTTAATTCTTTCCTGCAGCCTGTATGACCTCTAAAGAATCTAGGCTCTATATTCTTTAGGCTGGAAGTCTGGTTTGGAATTAGATTATATTTTAATAATTTTTAAACATTAAATGAATATAAATTTATTAAAGAAAATTTGGAATGTAGTGAAAAGTAGTGAAATTTTAAAAATCACCCATATTCTCTCTCCTCCTCAAAATTCTTTCCCATATTTCCTTGAGGTCTTTTCTGAACATTCAACTGGTCATTTATTCACCCATTCATTCATTCACTAAGTATATTTTATTCACCTTGAAGTCTCTCTATTGAAAGCCTCTCACAAGCAGGAAATGGCATGGCCTTGTGTAAGTGGTCGCACACTCAGGCTACAAAACACACTTTAGTTCTGCTTTTCTCACTACACGTTTTCTGTGTTACCACACAGTCTGCAGTCTTCATTGTATTTAATTTATATATTCTTAATTTTTTTCTTGCAAAAATGTTATCACCACAATGCATGAAATAATAAAAGGTGCAGGAAAAAAAAAAAAGATATCTGTTTTCTGTTTCTTCAGCCTTTGCTGCTGGGCTATGCCAACAGCCTTGGCCTGGTCTCCAGGCACTTACGGCTTTGAATGGCTATGAAACCCAGGCTCCAGTGGGTAGGGCTGGCAGCGCAGGTTCAAGGGGGGACCAGGGGCCTGGGACCTGCTCTCGTCTGTCCTGCACGTTGGACTCCACATGCGATAGGACCACCCTGCTCATTAAACAGCAGCATCAGCAGCGTATGCTCACCCCTGGGCATGCAACACCTGGGACCCGAGATTGGCCAGCCTGAGACCCATAGAGCCATAGATTCAGCACACTGGGGTGGGTCCAGGGGTCTGCATTTAAAACAAGCTCAGCGCAACACATCTGAAAATTCCCCAGGGACACGGACTCCTCGATTCTCGGCATCGATCTCCAAGTTCCCATTTGTCGGCAGCTTTGTCCCGTGTCTGGTCATAAGCTAGCCAGCAACGGAGCAAAGTGAGTGGGTTTGGCCTTGTGAGCACTTGATAGTCATGCGGAGGGAGAGAGGGAGGTACCCAATCAGGATCTGGACTCTAGAAGCAACAGGGAGTGGAACTGGAGGGATACACCCAGGGAGCGCTCGCCATGTACCGTCTGCCCCCAGCTTCCCTCCTTAGTCTAAGCATCTATCCCTTACCCCTCCCCCATCACTGTGCCTTGAAAGACTGCTATGCGCGTTGCTGGGCCAGGCAAGGCCCCAACTGCAAACCAAACATACTTGTCTCTTAAATGCAGGTGACATCCTAGCATCTTTTTTCAGATTTGTGGTCCAGTCCCCTAACTGGGCTATTGAGTGCCAGTACTTTTCAGTCGTTCAGATGATAAATTATTTAAATCTGAACAAAAAATATTCTCTTCAAAGAGAGATTTATGATTTTCCTGTTTATAATTTTTGCTTGTTTGCTCGTTGTTAAGCCATGCAGAGTCATGAAGGAGCCCACTGCTGATTTTGGGGGTAAGTAATTCCAGTGTGTGTGTGTGTGTGTGTGTGTGTGTGTGTGTGTGTGTGTGTGCGTGTGCACAAATTCATAATAATGCAACATGGGGTTATATTATATTAACTATAAATCTACAGTGTCACTTTGAAAACTACTTTGCATTTTACTCTATGGCTATTTCATAATTTGCCTAAGCAGTTCTCCACTATATGAAGTTTCAGTTGTTTAAAATATTTTTCCTTTTTTATTAACTCAGAAAAAAACTTTCTTATCTTCCATTAATTTCCTTAAGTTGATCACTGAAATAAAATGAGGGACTTCCCTGGTGGCGCAGTGGTTAAGAATCTGCCTGCCAATGCAGGGGACATGGGTTCCAGCCCTGGTCCGGGAAGATCCCACATGCCGCAGAGCAGCTAAGCCCGCGCACCACAACTACTGAGCCTGCGCTCAAGAGCCCGCGAGCCACAACTACTGAGCCCACGTGCCACAACTACTGAAGCCCATGCCCCTAGAGCCCGTGCTCCACAGCAGGAGAAGCCACTGCAATGAGAAGCCCGCGCACCGCAACGAAGAGTAGCCCCTGCTTGCCACAACTAGAGAAAGCCCATGCACGGCAATGAAGACCCAATGCAGCCAAAAATAAATAAATAAATAAATAAATAAATAAATAAATAATTTTAAAAACGTGAAAAAATAATAAAATGAAAGAGCGTGAACAATAGTCAAGTCTGTATAACACTGCAATGATTTTCCTCCCCAAATGTGCACAAATTTCTTTCCCCTGATAGGTGAGAATGTCCATTTTCCTGTACTTAACATATTATTTTATTATTTTTGAATATTTTTGTTTTTGCATATTTTTATTATTTTTTCATCCTAATAGAAAAACATGGTACCTCAGGTTAATTTTCATTTTCTGATTTTACCATTGATTCTTAACATCTTTCCATTTGCTTATTTCCTTTACAATTTCTTTGACGAATTTTATACTGAGGTGTTAACCTTTTTAAATTGATCTGAAGGAAGATTTTAGGAAGTAAGGCTGCCAGCTCTTTCCCTGTGCTTCTGGGATATACCTTTCCTAGTCTGCCACGTGTCTGACTTTTCCGTAGAGATTTTTGCTGTTTGTTTGCTTGTTTGCTGATATAAGTATAATTTTTCCCTAGCTCAATCTCTCCATCTTTCTTCCTTATGATTTCACCCTCTTATTTTTTATGTTAAAGCTCTAACACGTGGGGACTTAAATTTGGTATATTTTATGAAGAATAGGATGCTTCTAGCCTACAGGGTGCCCTGTGCAAGTAAGGAAAAAAGGAAAAAAAATAATTACAAGTACTATTATTTCTCAGTAATAATAATCAGCACAAATTAAATCTTTTTACAAAATAAATTATTAATAGAAAATGAATATTACTAATTACATAGTGATTCATGACATACTGAAAGCATTTAGAACTTAAATTGGAAACCCAATAATATTACTCTGATAAATTAAACAAACAGTAAAGAAGATAAAGTACAGTATGAAATGTTCAAATTCCTACGCAGGACACTAATGATAATAGGTATCTTGTTGTTGTTGTTTGTTTAAGTTTGATTTTATTTATTTAACTACTTTTAAATGACATCCATGGATGAGCACATCGGTAGACCCAGCCCTCCTTGTGCAGAGCCCTACTTGTGCAGAGACCATCCTCACCATTTCTAGATGAACAAGATCGTTCAGTAACTGAGCCTGTGCTTCCTACCGAGTCTGAAGCAGAATGACGCACATCTCAGCCATGTGAGAGGTGGCACTTGACTTCCCTATGCTGGAAAATTGTCATCATATACCAGCTGTGTTCACCCAAGACTCTTTACTGCCACCTGCTTGAACATTTTCAAATGCATATATACAAGCACCTATCTTTGGGGTCAACAAAGTCATAACCCAAACGTGAAAAACTTCCATAATAATAAAATGACGATTTGGTAAAAGGCAGCTCTTTGTTGACCTTGTGAAAGACACACCTGGACATCTGTTTGTGGCACCTCAGTGATGCTGGCATTCCCGTCACCCACCAACAAATGGCTGCTCAGGGGACCCATCACTGTATAGTAAGCAATGTATTTTTCTCATTGATTTAAAATGCCACCTAAAAGCATATACTTAATTGCCATGCTTACTTGGAATTTTTTTTTTTTGGCTTCTTTCTTCTGCTTTTTTGATCTTTTTGTATTTGCACCATTACTACACTGTTAATTCTACAGTTTGTCTGATATATGGTACAGTCATCTCCTCCTCAATATTCATATTGTTGTTTTAAAATTTTTGTATGTTCACCTTCTATATTAAACTTAGAAATCATTTTATCCATTTCTAAAAGCTAACCCACAGAAAGAGTCCTGTTGGAATTTTATTGGGATGAGGTTTAGCGTAAAAAAATAATTTAGGGATTATTGTCATCTTTATAATATTGAGCCTTTTTGAGAACATAGTATGCTTCTCCATGTATTCAAGTCTTCTTTTATGTCTCATTAGATTTTTATCGTTTTCCTCATGTGCTCTTCCTGTGTATTTCTTGGTAACTATTCCTGGGTAGTTTACAGAGTGGTTTTGTTATTGTCGATGGAATCTTACAGCCATTTCATTATTAAAATGATTAGCTTTGGTGTATAAGAAGGCAAGTGATTTTTTTTTTTTTTTAGTTTAAATTATGTATGCCACTGCAATCTATTTTTAATATTTATAGTAAATCTTTTAAATTCTTAAAATTTCCAAGTAAGCAATCATTATACTTTGTAAGTAGTGAGTATTATGCTTCCCCTATCCTACTATTTCTTTTTCTCTTCTGAACTTACTGCATCGGGTCGGCACATCCTAAACCATCTAAAGAAATAATGGTGGTGACAAGTGAACAGGATTCGGTGAGCTGATCATTTCCCGGGACACATCCATCTGCTGCCCTCTATCATCTGGCTGCTTTCTCTTTTCTACGCCAACCTCAGCCAGCCATGCTTTTCCAGGCTGTGGAATTCACAGCGTGGGGAGCCTTGGCACGCTGAGCAGGTCTGAGAGACCCCAGATGCTTCCTCTGCTTGGAGTTGAGATCCTGGGGAAACACCAAAGAGTCAGCGCCTTCCTCAGAGCCATCAGACCTAAGGGCCACATTCTACCCAAAAGGAGCCCCCCCACCCAAGGTATGTTGGAGGTTCCCCTTCAAGCTGCCATCTGTTAAAGGGCACAGAAGCACCGTTCCTCCTGCCCCCAGCGACGGCAGGAGGGAGACGAAGCAAGGGACGCTGAGGGGCTGGCTAGGCGCTGAGAAGAGTTGAAGCTCTGTGCCAGTTGCTCCATCACCTCTGTTCTCCCTTCCCTGGTACATAAAATGCCTACTATGTGCTGAGCCTCATGCTGGCTTCCAGAGATGTAGAAACAGACACGTTTGCGGCACAGTGGCAGAGGGTCCCCTTCTAGGGCTTTGCTTATACTGAGAGCAGAGTCTGACCAGCAGTGTTGGAGATGAGGAAGGCTGAGGACTTGGCATGCAGAGCTTCACCTTCCGGTGAGATTACAAGCTCACCAAGCAGACTTGGGAAGGACTCTGGGCTGCCAGAGGAAGGGTCTGGGGTGATGGGGGTAAGCAGCAGAAGAGGACTGCCACCAATCACTTGCCTCATGACCTCAGACGATGGACCCCATCCCTGGAGAGGATGGATTTCCTTACCCCAATGCTGGCATGCATGACCACCTGCTTCAGCGGGTTTCCCCGGACCCTCCACATGTGGGTATAAATCAGAAAAGCCACGGTTCCAGAATTTTTCATCTTTTCAAGATAAACTCAGCAATCCTTCAGTTTAACTGTAAAATAGTTTTGCCTTTTAGAATTTCAGCTCCTTCTAAAATTGGGTCATCTTTACCTCAACTTATAGCAAACCCTACAAAACAAGTCCCAGACTACATTTTGAATGCCCAGCTTCACTGGTAAATTCCCAAGTATTACTGAAAACCCACAGAGTTAGCAGAAAGATGTCAGAAGTGGGCATAGCGCATCTGCCTCTAGAGTTTCATTAGAGGTAAAATACCCAAAACATCGAGCTGAGTTGCCCCCTATCCTGTACAACCTAGTTCTTTTAACTAAGTGCAGGCTGATGATTGTGAAAGGGGATTAAAGCCCCTTATTTTAAAGAAAGACTGCTTCCCAGTGTTTAATTACTTTTAAACACACCACTTTGCCTCTAATTTAAAATGAATAATAGGCTTATGGCAGACAACAAAAGATCATTAACCTCATAAGATAAGTGTATCAGGAATCTTGTGTTTTGCCAGCAAATGGAATACAATGGTAGAAACGTGCTAATGCAGAGGGTTTTTTAAGCATCATTATCTGGGGGCAGCTTTTTTGCTATTCAAATAAGAAAACTGCTTTCTCTGCAATGCTCACTTGAGCTTTTGTTCTGCCCTGATTGAAAGCAAACCTGTAGGTGGAAAATGACCCTTACAGACCAGAAACGTTTAGGTTGGGTTAAAAAAAAAAATCTTTTTTTTTTTTTCTTGCAGTGAACAATTAACTTAGACCAGTAGCTTTTCCTCTTGTTGTTCATGCTCTTACTTCATTGCCTGTCTTCATAACCCAACTGAATAGAAGTCATTTCACTGTCCCGGATTTGCAGTGGAAGATACAAAATCCACTGGTGGAAGCGGCAGCTTATGTGGGAAGGCCCTGGAATTAAAGATCCTAAAATCTGTTTTTTAATTAAACATGTGTTTTTAGAAAGCTTTTGACCTTTATAAATACTTGAATATTTAATCCTTTTTTGTATTTGTCTGTGGATAGAGGGAAAAAAACCCAAAACAATAAGAAGGGTGCTTAAAAAAAAACAAAACAGAGGAACATCAAGTCAGTTGGGAAACAGAAATAGAACCAGGTAAAGACAGTAGGACAGGCTGTGAGCTTAGAGGTGTGTGTGTTTCTAGAAGCTTCCGGTCCCCCGTTGAAGATGGGCAGGGTGCTGGGGCTAGCCTGGGTCTAAACCTGCCCTGAGTGCCAGCCAACCCAAGGGATGCTCTAGATTCTGCTTATCCCACTTTGGCCTTTGCCTGGAGCATCAGGCTACAAGGACAGGCGTGCAACTGCGCGTGCAGAGCTCCCGGCCAGGCGCTGGTGGGCAAGGCTGAGCAGCTGTCTCTTCTGGGCTTTCAGCAACTCCTGTCAGTTGGCTACTGACTGCTTTCCTAATGCACACTCTTCTAATTCTTAATTAGAGAGACATAGCTAATTAATAAGTTTTTTCCAATTATAAATTAACTTAGGATCAGAACTCTGGCTTTGCATGTAATTTCCGATAATCGCTAAAGCTACTGCAAAAACATGCCTCCTGCCAACCGTAACTTCTTATTCAACACAGACAGACAAGTTCTCACTGGGTTTACATTTTACAGCAAATTATCTCTGTTGGGATTTATGAAGAGAAATTTTTTTAAAACTCAGAGGTTTGTTTGTTTGTTTTTTGGTCCTATGATCCCTCCTCTTTTCTTTCTTAACAAAATAACATCTTCAATGGATCATTTATCAATTGAAGGTGAATCGCCTCAATATTTTAATGTGAAAGTGGAGTCGGGAAAGAGAAAGAGCAGGTGATAATTCGTTTTTGTTAATAACTGTTACCACCTTTTCATGGTTCCTGCAAAAATGATTTGGGAGGTGCCGGCATGCTGTTCATTTATAGAATCTTAACTGGAGAGACACTTATCTCTTTAGTAATGAAGGAGTGTAATTAAGGTGGGCCTATAGACCAGGCACCAGCCCTGGCAACATGTCACATCCTGGCTGCCACAATTCCTTGGTGGTTTATCAAAGACTACTCCTTTAATATGGAGATTACACTTATGTACTTGTCTGAACTTGAAAGGCATTTGCCTAATTTACTTATTAATGAGATGTAAATCTATTTGTATGGCACGTCACAAGTTTCCCCGAAATCGCTGCTACTTAACCGGTGATAAACCCTATGATTTAAACGAAAAATAATACATTTAGCTTTCCACATTCCTTCGGTTAAAAATTGATATAGTCTATGTTAAATTTATTAATATTGCTCGCTGTCATTCAGTTTGCAGCTCTTGCTGAAATACGACTTGACAGCGGCCGCATTAAAGATGTATGCCATTGTATTCAACAAAGATTAATGAAGCCCCGGTAAAAATAGCTGTAAAAGAGAAAGTGATCCGAATGTAAAATCAGTGAATTAAATGAGGCCGCGCATACCATTTTTTAATATGCATGAGCAGGGAGGCAGCGAATGAAAATGTCTCTATGCAAAGTTCATTTGGGAGTGTTTCAAGATTGTCTGGATGGCCCTCAACTATTGAAGTGTGGCCTCCTGGAGTCTGGAGGTCCACGGCCACTGGGTGTGCCCCCTGTCTGGATGCCCATCTCCCAGGTGCCACAGGCTGGGGTGGGGCAGATGGCCAGGGACCCGCCGGCACCCAACCACCCTTGCATCTCACTGTCCTGATGACTTTCTCCAAGTCGCCCTTCGGAGCATGCTCCTCCAGACCTCTCACCTGCGTTGGCCTCTGTCTGCGTGAAGAATGAACTGAGTGTCTCTTCTGGGGTTTTGCCTCCAAGTTCAGGTGCTGGATATACCAAGTCTGTGCTGAGCTTGGAGCCCGATTGCAGACCAGAGAGTGAACCTTGTTGTGCCTCGATATTTCCCCCCGCCCCCAATGCAGAGAGAGTTAGCACCCTCCTGTTCAAAACACTTGGACATCATCAGATAAAAGACCTACAGGGGCCCAAATTATTCTTACAGCGTCGAAAGGGCTCAGATGCCGGGGGTTTGCCCCAGCTGACAAGTGTGTCTGTACGTTTGCATGTGGAGCCTGTTCTATCCTGGCACCTGTGTACTGAATGATTGGGTCGCTCTTTCTTTGTACTATTTGGAGGGGATGATTTGTTTCCACGGTTCTCATTATAAAATACTGCTGGTGTCATACCCTACCAGGTTAAGACTTGCAAATAAATTAAAGGTGACAGAAAATTGTATGCAGTAATCATAATATAAACCCAGCATGTTTGTCAATCAAGGAGGTGTTTTGATAGATTTAAGCCATTATGGATAGGAATCTCTCCCCAAGGTTTGCCGACATGGAGGTCAAAGGCTGTCCACAAGGAAATATTTTGCAGTATTGTCTTCTCTTTAGAATTTGCAGCTATAGGTGTGGGGGGAGGGCTGTTGTTTGCAGGTGTGTGTCGGTTTTAATTAGCAGAGTCGGGGACAATAGACTAGTTTGTATTTCCCCTGACTGCCAGCTTGGAGGCAGTTGTGGGGTAGGGTACACGCACACACAAAGGGTGACACCCTGTAGAAAGTGCTGCCTAGAGCACAGAATTTCCCAAAAGGGCGAATACAGCTGTTTCTGCTCAGAACAGTTTAGAGGGATGTTATGGAGCAGCTTGGGGAATGTCACTCCACCCTGTAGTCTCAACAGGTAGCGGGAATCCTCCAGATCTCCCCAGAAAGCCACGCGCGGGGCTGGGCTTGTCCTTCCCTTGCTAAGCCTCCGTGAAAATGCAGGGGGGCTTCAACCAAACAGCAGCTGCAGCTGGGGCCAGAGGAAGGGAATGTTCTCCCTAAGGGGTGACTTTGGCCAATATTTTAAGGGGATAGATTTACACAGAGTGGTCCATGCAGTGACTAAAAGCCACGAAGGAAGCCATATAAAAGGGAATCGACTTTTGATCTGTTGGCTTCCTTGCCTACTAAAGTCACATGTCACCTCTCCCCTGGGCCTCGCCCCACCCCAGGTTCACCACTGACCTTGCCATCTTCACCTGGAATTGAACTCTCCAGGCCTTGGCTCAAGGCCACTCCAGAAGCCAGAGCGGCCAGTATCATCTCTACCCGTCGGGCCACTTAGCCTCGCCGTCTGCAGGTGTCATCTAAGTATGGCCCCTTGCGAGCTGAGCTCCTCAGTGGAAGGTGTCCTGGTCACAGTCGGGCGTCTGCTTTGGAACTTCTGCTGAGGCCTCCTCTTCCCAACTGTGGCAGTGCCGTGGGGTCCCTGCCCCTGCTCACTGTGGCATCAGAGACAGTGGCCGCCTGGGCCTCCTCTGAGACACGTCTGGAAGCCCAGAGCCGGGAGGGCCAGGAGGGCCCAGCCACACTCCCGAGACAACAGGGCATTGGGTCATCCAGCCCCAGGGCTGTGAGGACATTAAACTTTTTAGCCCTCCTCATATTTCCTCACCCAAATTCCTGGCGGGGTTGCTTTTTCTGTTTGCTAGGATATGTGAGCCAGTTTTGCTACGGAATGTGAAATACTGCATCCGCATGCACCAGATTAGCCCAACTGCCTAATTTGCCAAGTCTAAGAAATGGTGGAGGGAGACGTTACCTCCTGAATTATACCAAATACCCCTTGAAGAAGTTGGTTCATTTGGGGCCTGTGCCCTGCACAGGTGTCCTCCCCAGGAGCCTGGCTCTTCCGCGGTCAGTTTAATGAAGCGAGAATGCCCGGATGCTTCTGGTGCAACTGTCCCAAAGATTCTTCGCCACGTTTCCTGCAAAATAACCCACACAGAGTAGGAAGTCGAGGGCTCATTCTGTAATCACGTTATGGGCTCATTGTTTGATTCTGCTCATTAGCTGGCTAGTCAACCACATGCAAAGGGATGGACGGTCTTGCCTTGCACCTGCAGAGACCACCCCTCTCAGCCTCTCCCTGTCTGTCCAGGGCAAGGCCAAGCCTCATGGAAGTCTTTGCTTTTATCCTTTCTTAGTCTGTTCAAGCTGCTATAACCAAGTGCCATAGATGGGCTGGCTTATAAACAACAGGTATATATTTCTGCCAGTTCTAAAGCCTAGAAGTCCAAGATCTGGGTGACACCATGGTCAGGTTCTGGTGAAAGCCCTCTTCCTGGCTGGCGGTTGGCCGCTTCCTTGCTGTGTCCTCACATGAGAAAGAGAGAGAGAGAGCATGCAAAAGCTCTGTCATGACTTTTAAAAGGGCACTTATCCCACTCGTGAGGGCTCTACTCCCGTGACCTCATCTAATCTTATAACGTCTCAAAGTCTGCCCCTCCTGATACCATCACTTTGGGGGACAGGGTTTTAACATATGAATTTTGAGGGGACACAAACATTCAGTCCATCACCTATCCCTCGGATTACGTTGTCAGCACAAGCTCCACCAGCCCCCACCTAGACCATGATTGCAAACCTGATCTTTAGGTACAGGGGTCTTTAGAGGTCACTTACCCCCAAATCTATTTCAAGGAGAAGGAGACTGAAACACAAAGATATTTTGAGATGCATACAAGGAAAGACAGCTAGTTTAAACCGAGCGTCCACCAACCCAAACTCAAGGTCTTGACCAGCCAAGTTTTCAGGGGGTGGCATCAAGATGGCTATTCAGTACCTGACTTGGAAGGGTAGATGTTGCCATTAACCAGGGAAATGTAAAAGCATTTCTCTTTATGCTCTAATCAACTATAATCTCCAGACTGTTGAAGGAATAAAGAGATTTTTGTGCTGCTTGGATCAAGGATATTTTTTAGGGAAAACACTGAAAATAAGGTAAACATTTTCAGATGTTATTCATTTGACTAACCTCTGAGCAATTACATGAGTTTATGACAAAAATTTGTCTTAACAAATTCAAACCTACTGCAGACCAAGCCATTCTTAAGTTGTAAAAAGTCTTAGAATTTGAAAGAAATGCAGCCGCATTGACTTTGTAAACAAGTGCCTCGGAAATACCGGTGCTGCATGTTTGGTGTGGCTTGGTAGTCAGGACATTAATTAATGACCAAATAGAGAAATGTCTGTGTGCCCAGCAGATGGTAAACAAGCCCAGGAGAACATTACCATCTGAATTGCAAAGAAGGCTGGCAGCTTCCTCTCCCCACCCCCTGCCCAGATCTGCCAGCTTGCCCTGAAGAGTGCTGGCTGTCACACGGGCCTGGTTGGGATGGGCTGGGGGGTGGGGTGGGGCCACTGTCAGGATCAAGGGTCCCCAATCTTTCCATGGGAGGACAGGTGAGTGACAGAGTCAGGATGCAGTGTTACCAGGTTCTCTTCCTCTTTTTCTACTTAAAAAAAAATTTTTTTTTAATCTTAGAGCCATAAGGAGGTCACTCTGGTAGAGGCTGACCTCTGAGAACCAGTCTCCCTTTTCTCTCTTCCTGAGCTCTGGAGCGTTGCTGCTACGAGGGGTAGAGAAATCACAGATATGACAGAGGAAGTAAATGCCAAAGGCTCACCCATGAGGCATGTGTGGCTTGTGAGCATCTAGCCCTCTGGAGCATCTAGCCCTTCACTCTTCAAGGTCAGCAGCGATCTGCCACCCCCCAGGAGAGGCCAAGGGCTGCTGGCACAGGATATCAGCTTTTGGCCCTGCGAGCTGACCATCTGGGTGACAGGCAGTGCTCAGGAGACAAGGGACCACGTTTCTAAGAGAAGCACCACAGAGATAGCTGAATAATGGTTGGTATTAGCAGAATTTGTGGGTCCTGAGAAGCCTGTGGAATAATCCGCCTCTGGCTTTGTTGTCAGCAAGGTATCTTGAACAGACACAAATATCCCTCAATCAAAAAACTAAGGGCAAATGGTGAAGAAAAAAATGTCTTTTATTCTCAAATGGAGAATAAATTTGGCATGCCGAGGTATGAGCGGCCATCCTGCGCACTCTTTAAACGATTCATTTCACCGAATTCGAAGCTATGCAAAATACGCACTGGATTATCACCTGCTTAGCTATTGGAATCCTGGTCTGCTTATAAAAAGTTCAAGATGGAGCACAGGAAAACATTAATTGGATGATTCAAAAATTAAAGCCAGACTTGCCTTAGGTGTTTGGAATTCAGCATGCTTTGTTCTTAACTATTTTTATACTTATTTCTCTTCTTTGTTTCATACATCTTTCTGAGATATAGCCTTATAATATAGTTATACCTCTGTATTTTATTTTCAACTATTTACTTTCCCTGATTTTTTAACTAAAACAATCACAGAGTTTAAAAATAAACAGTTCGAGGTCTCATCTCCAGGCACAAACAATTCATTAATAATTAAAGTCATCCATCAGGCAGTATGTGTGGCCAGGATCAACAGGAACATACATTTTTTAAACCCCAAAGCAGAAAAAAAAAAAAATCTAGAAGTTAGAAAGTTCTAGAAAGGACTGGAAAAGGGCAGGAGATAGAACTGTTTGGCAAGCGTCTTAACTGCAGGAAATGGTTGCTGCTCAGTAGAGCTAACTGTTCATTAGTTTACGGGGAAACATTTTTGCTTGTTCATTTTGACTGAAGATGTTCTTAGTGAAACGTATGTCTCAGAATGACATGTTCTTTAACATCGATCGTTACTGGCTCTGTAAGCACTCTGGTATTCAGGGAAGGACTTCTACCCACATTGTCACATTCAATCAACCTCACTCCCACCATGTCACTTTTTTTATCTCTAAGCCCACTTTCCTTGCTGGAGAAACTGAGACTTAAGATTCAAAAACAAAGCAGAAAACTCTAGTTGGCACCCTGCGCCTGAAACAATGTATCCACCCATGTCGACTGAATGAATGAAGATGCTGGCATGGTGAAGGGACAGCTAGGCTGCCCAGCACGGAGGTCTGTCCTGGAATCGCTGTTTTTCACTGGCCGGGTTAGCAGCCTGGAGAAAGCTCTGTGGAAGCATCTCTCCCTACAAAATTGTGACCCCGTTGAGGGCAAATTCATCTTGTCATCCCAGCACCCAGCACCCCCATCAGGTCTTGGGGCAGAGTCAGGAAAACACGTGGAGTCAGTTGTCAAAGACGTATTTTCACCCTGTGGCTCAGGACATCTCTTTTAGTCCTGGCTGCCCCAAAAATGTCAGATTATGGATTACTGTACTTGCAGCTAGGTTGATTTGCTGATATATTTTCCTTAAGCACCCTTCCATGAAAGTTCCTATGAAGTAATAATAAATATAAGTACTGTTTATTGAGCACCTACAATACATCATATCTTATTTCACCTGTATTATCTCATTTGAGTCTCCAGACAGGCCAGTGAGCGGGGGTCTCAGCCCCATGGCATGTGATATTTTTTGTTTGCAAAGTATCGATTACTTAATTTTTTTCTGCTAATTATACTCCAGCCTTGGGCCAAAAGAATTAAAACATCAAAATTAAACACAATGAAATCTCACTTATAACTCCAGAAAAGTATAAGAGAAGGCTACTCCTTAGAAAATAATTGCCAGATAATTCTGTGAACAAGAACAGAGCAGAGAGCAGCTGACATTTAGCCACAGGTATGAGTGTCTCCTGGGACAAGCCAACAATAAGAGACATGGCCCAGTTGTCAACCATGCTGTCCTGATAACACACACTGCTGAAGAGAGAGGTTCCAGGGACAGAGGGTACTCGGAAAGCTCACCAATGTCCCCGTTTCCTTGTCCTCCTGGGACACCATTAGCCCCACCTTCCAATTCTGGTCACTTCTAGGAGGGGACATGTGACCAGGTGGCCAATGGAATGGGTGTGGTGACAGTGGAGCATGGCACCACTGCCCGGCTTCTCTGTGCCTTCCTTCCGCATCCACCAGGCCCACAGGATGGAATGTTCTGGATCCCGAAGCCTTCACTTTGGGAAGCAGCCTTCACTCTACCAGCCCGTACACGATTGTGACAAAAGTGGGAAACAAACATTTACAGTTTGAAGCTGCTGAGATCTGGAGTTTTCATTCATAGCAATTAGCCTACCCTGACGGCACTGGAGCAAGGTTTGACTGCTCGGCCGGGAGGGAGGGCCCATCTGCGGTGAAAACTCTTCTAGGGCTACAGATCAGGACACAATGATAGAACCTGCTG
>NW_006777568.1:1237294-1261064 GCF_000442215.2 Lipotes vexillifer
CTGACCTTTCACTGACGTTTATATTGTAACTTACCAAGACTATAGATAGTGGCTCACGATGTTGTATGATTAATATCTGAATACACAGTAGCACCTATACTCTCATGATGAGGGGAATGTTCGGGTCATGTTCCCTGCTATAACCCTGGTACATATATGGTGCACAGTAGCCACTCAGTAAATGTTTGTTGAATGAATATGCGAGCAGGATGTGTTCCCACCTACCACGTTTTACTGGAAGATCGCCGTCACGCCAGGAGGGCTCTTTCGCAGACACTCCTGTCCAATGTCCTTTAAGTTGGACAGTTGCTTCAGTGGCAAAGTCTTTCCCCGGCTTCTTGGTCTAACTGGGCAGACGGTCCCACAAGAGTTCTTGACAGGGGCTAGAGCTTGTCTGTCCTCTCCCCAGCTTGCCAGGCTGAGGGGAAACTGGGAATCTTTCAGAATGAAAGCAGAACTTTCTCTTCAAATCCTACTTTGGTGAAAAAAATGAAATAATTCAAGAGGGAGAGTGTAGCTTGAATTGGGGAGGCTGATTCCTGAGTTCGGAACCCAAGGACCAGATGAAATTCCTTCCCCGCCCCCTGCACAGTCTGGGTGGGGCCCAGACAACTAACAGAGCTGAGAAGAAGCTTCTGGGCACACTTGGGACAAGTGGGTGACAGGGAAGAAAGAAAGGGAACCAAACAATATGTGTTGTTTTCGTGGCAACAATTTTATTAATAGTAAATCTGTGTTTTGTGTCCAGTTGGCTAATGTCCTATGTTTATTCACAGATTAGTTAACAGAGGAGCTATGTGGGGTCATAAGAAGGACCACTCAAAAAAAAGTCTTCGAAAGTGGACAAGAAATAAAAAAACTGAATCGCATTACATTGGTGGAGCAGTGATTTGCCAGAGTTATCGACCCGCTAGAAATACAGTGTGTCCTGGAGCTGACACTTTCCCAGGCACCCCTCCCAAGAACGGCTCTGTGCAGGGCCAGGTGTGCCCATGAAGGGTGCTACCTGGTGATACTCAAGGAATCCTGATTGGTCAGAAATCTTGCCTCTTTCGAGAGCATGAAAACGTTTCCTATGTCGGATGGAGAGCAGGAATTCTTCCGCTGAACATAATAGATGAAAACCGAGTTTCCTGTGCCGCCTCTGGGTTCAGGTCTTGGAGAACAGGTACACTCAACAACCCCAAAGACGATGCTGAGCCAGTCATATGAGAGGAGACAAGCATCACCCTCCGTGTAGAACAGCCGTGGCATTTTAATGGTACAGCTTCAAGGGAGCTGGTAGGTACAGCTGATTATTTTCCTCACATTTTATAGCACAGAGTCTCCATCGGTGGTTCAAGTCACTGAAATCACAAAATGAAGTGAAATTAATGGTCCGAGTTTGGTCCCCAGAGATGAGATAAGCATGGTAGTTTTGTTAGTTCAAACTTCAGGCAGGTTTTTGTTGAACCAATCTACACCAATTTACTTTTGGAGAAAGCAGGAGACAGACACATTGAAGAGATGGTTCTGGACAATCTGAGAAGTCTAGCCTTGTCACCTTGAACGGCGTCTGGTGCCGAGTTACTGCTGCGATGGCTGGAGCAAACGTCCTCGTCCCCATTAAAAGGGGCTTATCCTAGGGGTTTACCACACCACCGCATCAGCTGTGGGTCATTGCTTAAAGACTTACAGGCAAAGTACTTACAGTTCCCAAGCCAGCGACATTTGCAGCTCACTGTAATTTATTGAATATCGTCCAAAGAGCAAACACAGGGTTTATCCTGGTGGCGTTCTAGTTGGGTTGTAAATGTTTGCCATTTACCAAGAATAGAAGAAAAGAGTGTGACAGGAACATTGGTGGAGACTGAGTGAGAGAGAGGGAGGGATTCAGAGATGCAAAGGTCCAGAAGGGAAACAGAGGGCGGGCTCAGCTCTCATGACTGTGTGGAACCTCATGATGATGCTGCAGCTGTCATGGTCACGTCTGGATTTGCTGCTCATTCACCATCAGCTCCCTCTGCTCAATGGAGGCTCAGCTAAGAACACTCACACTTTGCCAAGTTTCCTTGGCAGCTTCCTCTTTCCTCTCTCTGGGCTTACCTAAGAGCCTGGCTCAGAGAGGGACTTGTTTCTCTATCCCTAAGGAGAAGTTAGGAATGTTCTGCTTTACTCATCCCATAACCAGAAGATCCAACATGGAATCAAGGTTCTTGGGGGGAGGGGTAGGAAGAGTGACTGAGTTTATCTCCATGCATAAACAAGGTCAATCATTTGATGAAGTTAAAAAGGAACACCCAGATTTAACATCATTAGCTATTAGGGAAAAGTGAATTAAAACTGCAGTGAGACATCGCTACACACCTATCCGGATGTCAAAGTGAAATCACAGTGATGACAGCAAATGCTGGCACAGACTATGAACAAACAAATCGCTCATACGTTGCAGGTGGGACTTGAAAATGGCACGGCCATTCTGGAAATCAGTCTGGCAATTTCTTAAGAAGTAAACATGTAATTACCATTCAATTCAGCCATTGGACTGCTGGCCAGAGAGATGAAGAACCACACACAAATACGCGTAGCAGATTCATTGTAACAGCACAAAACTAGAAACGACCCTGTTGTCCTTCAATAGGTGAATGGTCAAAGTATGTATACAGAATACTGCTCAGCAATAAAACACAGTGAGGTGGGTGGATCTCAAGGGGATCTGCTGAGTGAAGGAAGCCCACTTTGGGTTACATATGAGGTTGCATAGGATTCCCTTTGTATAATATTCTTGAAATAACAAAATTGTAGAGATGGAGAAAAGAGTAAGGCTTTCCAGGGGTTAGAGAGAGTCCAGAGTGTGTGGTTATAGACGGTGACCCAGGGGAGCCTAGAACAGTCTGTCATCCTAACGGCGGTGATGTCTGGTTACGCAATCTATGCATGGATACAGTGGCTTAGAACACTACACAGATACACACACACACAGAAAAGAGTGCATGTAAAAATGATGATACCTAAGAAAGCTCTATGGATCATACCCATGTCCATTTTCTGATTTTAATGTTGTATTATACTATAGTTATATAATGTGTAGCCATTGGAGGGAATGAGGTGAAGGGTACCTGAGAACTTTCTAGCCATTTTGTAATCACCTGTGAATCTGTAATATTTAAAGCAGAAATGAAAGAAAGAAAGAAAGAAAGAAAGAAAGAAAGAAAGAAAGAAAGAAAGAAAAAGAAAGAGAGAGAAAGAAAGAAAGAGAGAAGGAGAGAGAGAGAGAAAGAAAGAAAGAGAAAGAAAGAAAGAAAGAAAGAAAAAGAAAGAGACAGAGAGAGGGAGAAAGAAAGAAAGAGAAAGAAAGAAAAGAGAGAAAGAAAGAGAGAGAGAAAGAAAGAAAGAGAGAGAGAAAGAAAGAAAGAAAGAAAAAGAAAGAGAGAGAGAGAGAAAGAAAGAAAGAAAGAAAAAGAAAGAAAAGAGAGAAAGAAAGAAAGAAAAAGAAAGAGAGAGAGAGAAAGAAAGAGAGAGAAGGAAAGAAAGAGAGAAAGAAAGAAAAAGAGAGAGAAAGGAAGAGAGAGAAAGAGAGAGAGAGAGAAAGAGAGAAAGAGAGAAAGAAAGAAAGAAAGAAAAAGAAAGAGAGAGAGAAAGAAAGAAAGAGAAAGAAAGAAAAGAGAGAAAGAAAGAAAGAAAGAAAAAGAAAGAGAGAGAGAAAGAAAGAAAGAAAGAAAAAGAAAGAGAGAGAGAGAGAGAGAGAGAAAGAAAGAAAAGAGAGAAAGAAAGAGAGAAAAAGAAAGAAAAAGAGAGAGAGAAGGAGGAAAAAGAGAAGGAGGAGGACAGGAGGGGAGACCAAGGGGCAGACGCGCTAAATGGCCACCTGGTCCAGGTGCTGCTCACTGGGATGGGCCTGTGATGATACAGGACATCAGCATGTGCACTGAGACCCCATTACTTACCAGGTGTCAACGGCCCCCAGTTTGTTCACTACATGGCAATTACCAAGAAAAGTTTATATGCTCTAATCACAAAAACAGGTTATCAATGAACAAAGCGTCAGTAGAACAGATATTTCTTTGCTTCTTGCTGGGGAGAAGGATTTTTATCAAGAATTATTCAGCTTAAAATTGTTCTTATTTCAATTAATAACATAATTTAAAATGTTTTAAGTACCGATGAGTGGCGTGAACTAGTGTGAACATGTCATGGTGAACAGAGGGGTATTTAGAGGCAGAGGGGATGTTGTCTGTAACCAACTCACAAGCTGCCTTCCTAACCTGGCAGCTGGGTGACCACGCCACCTACCAAGTTGTTCCACTCATTTCAGGGGCTGAAGGTAGAAAGAGTTGATAAAAAAATAAGAGGTCCTTGCCCTTCACAGCTACTTTCTTTCCTGCTCTTATAATAATTTCAAAAGAAAATATATTGATATTTGGGTCAAAGTTTTGAAAATGTTATAGTTACAGAGACTCGAAATCTTGAACTGCTGGCTATGACCCACATGTGTTGTCATGAAATCAACTTAGAGAGCTGCAACCAGTGCTTTTTTAAAAAAAATGAGATTAAATTGACTAAAATAGAAAATATTAAAGATCTTGGCTTATACTAGAGATAAGGAGTGTTTTGTGAAACTTTTTAATTAGGGGTTTCTGTGTGTGCACGCGTGCACATGCACTGAGTAGTGATGTGAAAAAAATTAAAAATAATTATAAAGTATATATTGCAGAAAATATACATATGTTTAAGAAGCAGATTGACTTCTCCCACATTTTTAATTTACCCCATTCTTCTGAATTTAAATTTACTGAGACCCAACATGCCTGTGTTAACATATTAAATATTGAGTTTGAAGATCCTGTGGAATTTAAATGTGGTGACGTCTATAAAAGGACTCTGTAAACTCTAAAGATTTGCCCAGATGTGAGGGCTTCTGCTACTGATACTCTTGGAAAACTGAGAATGTTCTAAAGGGCATCATTTTTCAGCACTCAGTGCTTTGTCTATTTTGGGCCTAAGAAGGTAAGCATCTCAGCGGCACAGTTCAAAAACCAAGTTCTAACTTCCCACCATGTTACAACGATGGGCTCAGCCACCGGCTGGTTGTTTATTGTTTTGTGGACCAGTCTTATCAATTTCCAGGTGGAGTCACAGTTTTCCAGGCTGTGCCTCCTGCTGCCAGCAGAGCCCGTCCTGCAGGAAGCACCAGGTTTGCTCTGGGGGATTTACATTTGCCTGGTCATCTCTGTTGCTATGGCATCCTCAGCCAGCAGGGGCTGAGGTCAAGGGCACAATGGCAGCCATGGGAGGACATCTTAGTCAGATGAGGCCCCGCCCTCATCCACTGTGCTATCTGCCATGGCCGCACGTCCTGAGATTCTGGATAAAGCCTCCATGGGGAGTGCCGGCTGCCCAGGGAGATCTCAGGTGTCCGATCTGACGGGGTGACAGCCCACATTTGGCCAGCACTCTGAGAGGCTTCAACTCTCCCGCCATCCTCCACTGCTAGAGGGTGATGTGATGAGGCATCTCCAGTTTGACAGATGGGAAAACTAAGGCTCAGAGGGACCAAGACAGTTCCTTTCATCACAGAATCAGTCCATGATCACTTTTAAATTCAAACCCAAGTATTCTCCCTACATGCCCTACTCCACTTCCAACACCAGTGATTGTGGCACCTTGTGAATGTTATCACAGGACACTGATTTGTCGACCTGGCGACTGAAGGCTCCTGGATACTGAAAGCCTAAAGGTATGATCATGTCCATGATCTCTTAAGAAAGCTAAGTATTTAATTTCCCATTATTTTCAAGAGACTCCAGGTTCACATCTATGACTTTATTCATGTATGACATCCCAAGGCAATAGGTAGGGTGTGTGCCAGACCCATTTTAAAATTAGAGAAATAAAGCATGAAAAGATGACGTGTTCAAGGTCACAGGGCAAATTGCCCAAAGCCATGACCCAGGCTGCTGGACCCACTGAACCAGGCAAGAGGGCCCGAGAGGGCTTGAGAAACTTCCTCAGATCTAAAGTGAACGATGGGGCTTACTCGCTGCTCCCTGCATGTAATTTTATATATGACAAAAGATGTTGTATCTCAGGCTTCTGGTTACCAGTAACCAACATGTCCTCTTTAATGCCTTTCTGGCTTTTGCTTTTACAAGGAATGTCATGTTGATGACCTAAAGACATAGGATAAAATCTACACTTTTATTTTAAATTAATATGGTGCCATTCTGTTTGGTGGACGAGGCGTGTACAGCCATCACGGACTCGGTCTTGTGTTCATGAGTACATGAGCCCTGACGGCCTCCTGTTCCCTGGGACATGAGCCTGTGTCCTCAGGTTTTATGGAAACCAAGTATTCAACTAAAGCTGAGAAGTAAGATAGAAGGCTCTAGATCGAACATCCGGTGGGTATTTCCTGAGCACCTACTTCCGGGGGCCCCTTAGGTTTTTCCCAGGAGGATTCACAGCAACGTGACCCATCTCCACTTGCTGCTGCACCATAGGGCTGTGTCCCTGTTCATGCATTTGGAGGGATGCACACAGTTTTGCTGACCATGGTCCCATCTGAATAATAGCTAATAATAGTACCGCAAGGTCACGGAGGTTTTCTTGGGAAGCAGATATAAAATGCTCTGGCCCTTTGCCATGCAAAGCTAACCTGATTTTCTCTCATGTAGATATGCTCATTCCAACCCAGAAGCTCTTTTTGTGCAATAACATTTCCTTGTAGTGGATTAAATTTAAGA
The DNA here is from genome assembly GCF_000442215.2 of Lipotes vexillifer. NCBI lineage: Eukaryota > Metazoa > Chordata > Mammalia > Artiodactyla > Lipotidae > Lipotes > Lipotes vexillifer. Next base: position 1,244,017 of record NW_006777568.1, read on the forward strand.
AGATGAAAGCACCCCTCATTTATTTTTCACGTTGATCCATTGCGGATGAAAGCCTCCTTGAAAGAAAACTCGGTAATACGTGTCCCCTCGCAGATTTCGATAGAGACCATGACAGCCTATGGTCCCCCAGAGCCTTGGGGTCCTAGATTGTGCGTCTAATGAGGGGTCGGAGGCCATGGGCAGCACTTGCCTACCCAGTGCTCTCAGCTGCCTTACAGGACAAAGGTGCTCAGAGCAGCCACGGTGCCCACGGCTGGCAGCCACGTGTCCCAACGCCAAGGAAAGGCACACATCAAGTTGCCAGGTGCACTTGGGTGCTCCTGCCCTCGTGGGCTGCAATTCACCATCTGACATTCACCTTTGATCTGTGTTTTCCAAACTTCACAACAAAACTTCAAGAAAAAACTATTAGCTGCAAATTAGATATTCCGGTGGAAGCCGAGAATTATTTTTCAGGACAGAGGGCTCAATTTCCCACTCTCAGGTGTATGATTAAAATCAATTAAATCACTCTTCCAATGTCAGCCGCAAGATTCTCCTGACAAATGAAATTATGCGAGGAAAGTGTTCTCTGCACTCTTCAGCCCTTCTCAGCCGCGCTCTCACCGCAGAGGAGATCAAAATGCTCAGCTCGGGGATTTCGGAGATATTTTCCATAAGAACAGGAGCAATCCCTGGACCCCTATGTAAGTCAACGTGGAGGTCTCTGGTGACCAGATTTGATGGCCTCTGTACATGGAGATAGATTCACAACTAACGAACAGGAAACGCAGGACTGCGGGAAATTTAACCATTTGGGGGCTGAGCCAGGCTTCTTTACATAAATTAATGTTTTCTTGGCAGGAATATGAACGGGCCCTTCAAACTCAGGATGTAACCTTTGCATGTCTCTTTTTATGCATAAGACAGTTCAGGGTGAATTTTTCCTAGTGTAAAAGCTCTGTCTTATCAGCCCCTGGAGGTTGCTAGTGGATTTTAAGCCAACACAGGAGCACAGCCATGCTTCCATCCTTGCAGAGGGTCTGGAGGTTCAGCACAATGCAGCCAGCACTCGCCCCGAAAAATCAAGCCAGAGAGCTCTTTTCCAGGGAATATAAAGTAGGATATTCCCATGGACGTCCGTAGTTGAGGGACCAAAATTTCTCATTGATGGATGTGCTCACATGTGGCTCACGCTACCTTCAGCAAATTATTTACCTCTTAATTTGTTAAAACATATGGGCTTAGGTGTGACTTTTGCCCAAGAGACGCTCGTCGATATTATATGCTCAACTGGTTTGACTTTTTTCCCCCATTGAGGATTGAGCAAATGTTTGCCACATTCTGGAAGTTTCCTCCCCTCCCTCCCTCCTTCCCTCTCTCCCTGCCCCATCTCATGGGTGAAAGCCATGCCCCGTGATGTCTTTTGTCTCTCCTCTCTGTGTTTGAGTCCAGGACATCACAGGGGAGCAGGATTCCGAGAATGGGCCGCCAAGTCCCTGGGCGCCTTGCTGACCAGGTCCTGTGCCACCCCCAATCCACCCCCAGCTGCCTGAGCACCCTCTCTCTCCTCCAGTCTGAACTCGTCCTTCACACCAAGCCCAGCCCAGCCATGTCCCAATAGCACTCCTCCCGCGAGTCACTACCCCATCTGACACCATCAGCATTGCCAGGACTTTGTGCAGGAGGCCATACCCCGCAATGTTGCCCCAAGGCCGTCCTCACTAACCCTCTCCTTGCCCATCAGCTGCCTACCCGCTCCCCACACACTGCACTCATACAGTCCCCAGTTGTCTACTGCTGTTTTCACCTTGGTCCTCTGCCGTCACCCTTCAGTCTGGAATACCCACCCTCCGGTCCGTCTCGAGAACTCTTGGTCTTTTCAAGAGAAGATCCACGCGTAGATTTGTGGCTAAGAGGACAGGCTCCGGGGAAAGCCTGGGTGTGACTTTCAGCTCTAAAACTCACTGTAAGTGACTTGGCCATTCCTAAGACTTCATCTCATGGGAATCACGGTGATGATGGTATGTCTACCCACTGGTTATGAGGATGAAATGAGACCATCTGTGAGGGGCTCATCACAGGGTCCACTGTACGGGTTGGGTAGCTTCTCAAAACTTCTGAAGTCTGCACATGCCACGCCCCCAAGCAGCTGGGTACTTCCTCCTTGGCACAAGTTTTCACAGAGCTCCATGGCACATCTCTCTTATCTGGAAGGTTTTGGAAGCAGGGGCCTTTGCTGTATGCATATTTTTTTTTTTTTATAGTATCGAGCAGTTCCTGGCACCTGGTGAGTGTCAGTAAGAGCTTCCTATTGAGGAAAATAAATAAATAAACGTTCAATTTTCTGACATTTCTAAACTTTATCATGAAATAAGAATAGTTGGGCTTCCCTGGTGGCACAGTGGTTGAGAATCCGCCTGCAGGGGACAGGGGGACAGATCCCTGGTCTGGGAGGATCCCACACGCTGCGGAGCAACTAGGCCTGTGCGCCCCAACTACTGAGCCTGCGCACCACAAATACTGAAGCCCATGTGCCTAGAGTCCGTGTTCCACAATAAGAGAAGCCACCGCAATGAGAAGCCCGTGCACCACAACAAAGAGTAGCTCCTGCTCGCCGCAACCAGAGAAAAGCCCATGCATAGCAATGAAGACCGCAGCCAAAAATTAAAAAAAAAAAAAAAAAGACTAGTCAAATGTCCCTCAGATTCCTCCACTTTAGATCTGAGCATTTTAAGAATATTTCCTCCAGTAGAACCCCAGCTGATGGTATTCACAGGTCACATTCCAGTCCCCGCCATTCACTGCAGCTGTTGAGTGAGGGGCAGACACCCTCCACAGAGGACGAGGTCACTGGCCCCAGGCTGGGCAGAGTCCGGAGACTATCAGAGCCTTCTTTGTTGGGCAGACTGAGGCCACGGTAAGGGTGATGACCACCTTCTCCTACACCAAGGCCAGTCATAACAAAGTCCTGTGACTCGTCCTCCAAATACGTTCTGAGTCCATCTGTTTTTTTTTTTTTTTTTGCTGTACGCGGGCCTCTCACTGTTGTGGCCTCTCCCATTGTGGAGCACAGGCTCCGGACGTGCAGGCTCAGCGGCCATGGCTCACAGGCCCAGCCGCTCCGCGGCATGTGGGATCTTCCCGGACCGGGGCACGAACCTGTGTCCCCTGCATCGGCAGGCGGTGAGTCCATCTGTTTTTATCCATTTGAGCTGCCAACGCCAAGGCTCAGCCTCCTCCCCCCACCCCCTTTGTCTGGACAGGATTGTATCAAGACCCCCCAGCCAGCTTCTCGCTTCCATTTTTGCCACACCGGCCCCTGCGATACCCCACTCTCCCCGGAAGCCTCCCTCCCCTGATAAATCCCGTGATAGCTCTGCATCCCTTTCGCGATGAAATCCAAAAGCCTTATCCTGGCTCAAAAAATTGTTTCATCAACAGTGAATTTGAGCATCTTTTCACCTTCTTACTTGTACGTTTGCATTTCTTCTACTGTGTACTTAACTTTGTATATATATGAGGATCATCTTTCAACTTGGAAATTTGTACGCTGTAAACAATTTTAAGGAGCTCTTTATATAGGAATTATGTTAGTCCTTCTTGGTCATCTGCCTTTGGCCTTTCCATAGAGTCAAAGAGTTTTTAGTTTTTTATTGTTATGTAGTTATTATATTACTGTCTGTTTTCTGCCAGTAGCTAAATATTTAGAAAGTCTTCAGATGCCTTGATATTATGAAAATATTTCCTGCTTTTATAGTTTTTCTGTTGATGATTTTATATATATATATATATATATATATATATGTATGTTAATCTTAGTTAAGTAGTTTTCATAACAGCATTTATTAAATAAACTATTCTTTACCTGTTGATTTAAAAATCCCTTTGTCCTTTTCAAATTCTGTATTTCCCTCTGTATCTAGTTTTTAGTCTAAACCATTGATGCATCTGTTGCTTCTAGCCCTGTACCACATTGTTAATTATTACATCTCAATAATAGGTTTTAATGTTCTCCATTAATGTTTCTTCCCTTTAAAACTGTTATATGATTCTTCTGTGTCTATGCTACCAGGTGAATTTTAGAATAATTTTGTGTATCTCCCCACTGCCCCCAAATAACTTTCCTAGAAAAGAATATTATTCAATAATTAAAAGGAATAAATACTGATACAACTACACATGGAGAAATCTCAAAGTAATTACCCTGCATGAAAGAAGGCAGACCAAAAAAGAAAAAAAAAAAGAGAGAGAGAAAGAAGAGTCTATGCTATATGATTCTATTTATGTAAACTTCAGGAAATACCAACTAATATAGAGTGAAAGAAAGCAGACAGTGGTTTCCTTGGGGATATGCAGTGCTGTGGGGAGAGAGACAGATTGCAAATGGACACCGGGAAATTTTGGGGGGTAGTGAATATGTGCATTATCTTGATTGTGACGTGAAAATGTTTCACGTATGTGAAAACTTACCATCTTTAAATATATGCAGTTTATTGTATATCAATTGTACCTCAACAAAACTCTTGTTTAAAAGAGATGGTGGACCTAGAAAAAAAAAAATCAAACGAGGAGAATTGATATCCTTACAGTAGTAAGTCCTTTCATGTGAGACTTTCATCCTAACTCTCTACCTGCTCATGACTTCATTTACACTAGCAGGTTCACAGTTTTTAAACACGGGCTTGCACCTTTCTTATTAACTTTATTTTATAGTACTAGATTTGTTTTTAATTGTAAATAGATTCTTTTTATTATTTTATTTTCTACTGATTATTACAGATGCATGAGAAAGTGCATTTGAATTATTTAAAATTTTTACAACATATGCATTCTCTTTGCTAAAGAAAATAAATAAATAAAATAAAGAAGGAAATCTTACCACTTAGTTTTATAACTGAAGACACTGATTTGATTTTTTTTTTAATGGGCATAAGTTAAATGCATTTTAATAGGACCTTTTCCATATTCTTTTTTTTACAGGTTATACTCCATTTATAGTTATTATAAATTATTGGCTATATTCCCTGTATTGTACAACATATCCTTGTAGTTTATTTTATACTTAATAATTTGTACCTCTTACCCCCTACCCCTATATTGCACTTCTCCCCTCCCTCTCCCCACTGGTAATCACTAGTTTGTTCTCTATGAGTGTGAGCCTGTTGGAGCCATTATTTTTAAATGTTTGTTTTATAATCAATCCCCTTATTGAACACACTTATTTGTTCCAGTTATTTTCCCAGTAGATTATTTCTATTTTGCTGGTGAGTAAACTCTTAGCAAAGGACCATGGTATATGCCCATAATGGTCATTTTGTCTCCTTTTATGAGATTATGTTTCTTAGGTCAACTCTTACACTTTGGTCTATGGCCATGACTAGAATTTTCTGAAAGTGTTTAACTTAAATGGAGAAAATGCACATCCTTAATCTGTTCTTAATTTTAATAGAAATGCCTCAGATCATTCACACTACATACTTGAGCAATTACAGAGCTAAGATGGTATTAAACACCAAGGAATTATGAATTTAATCCTACTAGTCTGCCTTGATATTGGGATTAGATGCTGATTATTTTCCTGATATTTCTTAGACATCTAACTAAAATAATTATGATTTTTTTGTTTTCCTTGATCTGTTGATATGATAAATTATGCTAATAAATTCTATAACAGTAGTAAATCATTCTTTGCTAGGAGGATATTAGTATTATTCTACTAGTATAGTATTAGAAAGTATGTATTAAGATATTACTATTATCCTACTAGTATACGTTTTATTTAGGATTTTTATACCTATGATAAAAAGTAAAAGTGGTCAATAGTTTTACTTCTGTGTGTGTGTGTGTGATCTTTTTGGATTTGGATATTAGAGTTTAATCTTATGAAATGAATCTAGAAGTTGTCCATTTCTCCTAAGTTCTGCAGTATTTGATGTAACATGGGCAGGGGTGACATCATGTTCATAGAACAGATCCAGGCCAGTCAGACCCAAAACCTGTCTGAGCTGGAACAGGCTGGGGAGCTGTGAGAGTTACGGTGGTCCTGGAGGCCTTAATTGCTGGACTATGGGAGTCCCCAGGGACCCCTGGGAAGGGGCCAGGGCTTTGGGACGTGAAGAGGCATGGGGACCGTGGTGTCAAGCTGGAGATTCTAAGTATTTTAACAACAATGTACAGGCTGAATGTGAGATAATTTTTTTTTTTCAATTTCTTTCATTATTATTGGACTATTCATTTTTTGTTAATTCATATTTTTCCTAAAATACATTATTTCATTGAGATTATCAAATATTTTAGGATGAATCTGTGCACAACAACCTTTTATAATTTATTAAAATTGCCACGGTGCCTATTTGTTTATATTTTTGCCCTTTATTTTCTTATAATACTACCCAGGATTTCGTCGATTTTATGAAGTTTTAAAAAATGTTTATCACACCAGCCTTTTGACTTATCAGTTACATCTTTTTGTTTTCTGAATTATTCATATCTGCTCTTATCTTTTTAATTGTTTTTGCAATTCTAGTTATGAAGCACCTCAAACATATAGCGTAGTGCTGAGAATAATCTAACGCACGCCCGTGAAAGTGCCACCCAGATGTTAATAAATGCAAGCTTTTTGCCATATTCACTTCCAATCTTATTTTTTCATAAAATAAACCTTTCTATATATAGTTAAAGCCATCATTATCATCACTACTGCCCTTGTTCATCGTAAGGGTAATTATACCCTTGAAATAGCTGGGTATCCATTCATCCTAGTCAGATTTATATACATATTCATGTATATCCATTGACAATAAATACGTTTGTTTTTGAAGTCTGCATAAATGTCAAGATACCCCGAAGATTCTTTTACAACTTGGCTTTTCACTTACTATGATTTCAAGATTTATACATGTAGCTTTAGTTCACTTTAACTGGCATATTATTCTATTATATAACTACATAATAATTAATGTATCTATTTCTCTATAGAGAGTTTGGAAATTGGTTTCAGTTTTTAGTTCTTGGAAACATTGATGAAATTAGCATGCTTGTAAAAATGTCCTTATGCACAGGTGTGAGGAATTCTCTAGGATACATACCTAGGAGTAGAACTGCTGGATTGGAAATTAAGCTCATCTTCATCAAATGTGGATGTTGCCCAACCACTCCATAGTATGATTGATAAGACTTCCATTTGCACCAGTTCTTAGACAGAGGGAGGCCATATGACTTACTGTCCACACCAGGACCCTTTGGGTAGTGAGAGTTGTCTCTGGATGATTACGCCAGATAAGATGTGTAAAGCCGGGTGGTTCAAGTCAAGCCAGGACACATGACCAACCACTGACCTCAGGGTTCCCACCTCTCCGCATCTGCACAAACCCCGTCACCCGAAGCGAAGCTTTAACTTTGCCATCTCATGGGTGTGGCGCACTATCTCCTTGCTTCATCCGTTGGCATTTCCTTGATTACTATGAGGTTGAGCAGTTTTTCTCATTGCACCAACACTGTCCACTCCTTAATTGCCCAGCCCTGTCCTCTGTGCTGGAGGTGGGGGAGTGAGCAGTGGAAACAGGGCTCTGTCCTCCTGGAGCTCACATTCTACTGGGGGACGGATTTCCTTCCCTCTTTATCTGTTATTATCAGATTCCAGGCAGTGGTAAGCATTTAAAGTGTAGGCGTGTTGCATTTAAAGTGTAGTCATGGTGTAGATAGAGGTGATGGGGCTGAAGGTGTCCTTGGAGAGTTTCCTGTCACTGGGATGGCTTCTCTGAGAAAAAATGAGTGAAGCCAAAGTCTTGGGAAGAGTATTTCAGAGTCTAGGGCCCCAAAGAGCTTTTTGTGTCTGAGGAAAAGGGTAGGAAGTGATTTTGGAGAGGAAGCCAGAGGCCAGGTCCTGTAGATTCTTCGTTTTGGTGGGAAATATTTTTCCCCCAAGGGTGACTAGAAGAGTTGGAGCGGTTTAAACAGAGACCCGTACTATACCACATGTAGATTTTTATAGCGCTCTGGGGATGGGTGGAAAGAGGAATGCTGGGTAAGAATTTCCTGAGTCCTGGAGGGAGATGTCTGTGGACCAGATTCCAGATTCCGTGGTAGCGAAGAAAGTCAAGTTGTGAGAACTAGTCCAATTTTGGTTATATTTCAGAGGCTGAACTAATAGGATTTGCTGAAGGAGTCAACGTGGAATGTGAGGAATCAAGAATGACTATGAAATTTTTGACTTGGGCACCTGGGCAAGGGTCCTCTTGTGAATTGTCTGTTCATAACCTTCGTCTGCTTTTCTCTTAGGTTTCAGTAATTTTCTTGTGAATTTTGCAAGCTTTTCTTTCAGTCATCATTTATCAGTTAAATGGTGCAGATGTTTTCTAGTCTGTGAGAAATCTTTTCACTTTATATGTAGATAAATTTATGGTCTGGGATTTTTTTGTGTTTTCTTGAATATCTAAAAGATGAAAATAGAAGGAAATCTCCAAGGCCTTGGGTTTGTTCTTCACATATAGATCTTGAGTCCATCTGGAATTTGGGTGTACATAAGACATAACGTAGGGATCAAAATTTTTTTTCTATGAGAATAATCATTAGGTTTAGTACCATTTATTTTAAAAATCCATCATTTCCCTCAAACTTAATGCTTTCACTGTCACATATTATACAGCAAATAGTAGTCATATATGGATATTCTTAGGGACTTTCTATCTTATTCCATTAATCTATTTTTCCATTTCTGTACAAAAAATAAGCCCTGATATCTTGTAGATGTCCCTAAATGCTTTTCTAAAATTTTCTTGGCCCTTGACCCATGACATACTAGTTAAAAATTTTAATGGACAGCAAGTTTCCAGGGAAAACCACTCTTGGGATTTTTATTGAAATTGAATTGTTTTTTTATTAACTCAGTTTTTTGATTAACTGAAAAATGATTATCTTTCTGGTACTGAGTCTTTAGTTCTATGAACTTTCTACCTGTCCTCTTATTTAGGTCTAAATTCTTCAGTATAGTTTTACATTTTCTCCAAAAATGTCTCACATATCTTAGATTTAGATTCGTTAATTTATAGATTTTGGCTATTGTAAAATAAATCTTATTGTATCTTATTTATAAGTACTTGTTGCAGGAATATGGGAATGTTAATTTGGGGGGATAAAAATTTATTTCTTGTAACCTTCTGGAATCTCCAATTAGTTTTCATAGTGGCTCTGCACTGGTTAGGGTCTTTGTTGCTTAATAAAAGTGGTGATAGATGGGCCTCATTTACTGTTTTTGATTTTCTAATCTAGAAGGATCTACTGCTTCCAATGTGTCTTATTCTTAAGTGTAATGATTGCTGTAGAATTTTTTGGTAGTTAGGTTGAGAAATGTATCTTCACAGTTTGCTAAGAGTTTTGATTAAAATGTGTGTTGGATGTTATTATTTTGTTTTCTAATTATAGGGAGTTGATCATAGAGTTTTTCTCCTCAAATCTGTTAATTTAGAAAACTACCTTAATAGATTGTTTTTAGTATTAAATCATCTTTACACGTGTGGAATTAAACCCTTATTAGATCATAATGAGCTTTTAAGAAACAGTTCTTTATATTCTTTTACTTTCTTCTGCTAATTTATTTTTAGCATTTAAAAATCTGTATTTACTTATTTATTTATTTTAATGATAATCTTTCTTTTTTAATTTATATATTTATTTATATTTTGGCTGCGTTGGGTCTTAGTTGCTGCTTGCAGGCTTTCTCTAGTTGCAGCGAGCGGGGGCCCCTTTTCATTGTGGTGCGTGAGTTTCTCATTGCAGTGGCTTCTCTTGTTGCAGAGCACGGGCTCTAGGTGCGCAGGCTTCAGTAGTTGTGGCTCGCGGGCTCAGTTGTTGTGGCTCACGGGCTCTAGAGCACAGGCTCAGTAGTTGTGGCGCATGGGCTTAGTGGCTCGTGGCATGTGAGATCTTCTGGGACCAGGGCTCAAACCCATGTCCCCTGCATTGGCAGGTGGATTCTTAACCACTGTGCCACCAGGGAAGTCCCTAAAATCTGTGTTTATAAGCAAGTGAAGTCCAAACTTCTCCTTTATTGTGTAATTCTCGTCCTACTTTTGGTATCAATTTAATTCTTGTTAGGGAATCAATTTAATTCTTGTTCTTTAACCCATTTAAACATGCTAGGAGAATTCCTGTCTGAGTTGTTATCTGAGATTCAACATTTACGCTAATCTGAGACAGTGAATGAGATTTTCCTTGAAGTTTTTGGTAAAATTCAAAGTCACCTGCAAGACAACCTGGGCCAGATGATGATGTGTTGGGGGTAGATTTTTAATATTTCATTTAATTTACTTAATGATTATAGATCATTCAGAGTTTCTATTTATCCTTATGCCAATTTTGAAAATTCTAATGCTGCTACAAAAGTATCCATTTTGTCTGTTTCCTAGTGTATTGGTACAAATTTTCCACAATAATCACTTCATTTCTTAGAGTCACACCTAAGGACATAAAGTTTGTACAACATAAAGAGGAAGCTATTAAAAAGCCACATGTAATGTCACCAAGTCTTAAGAAAACAAAATATTTCCAGGTCCCCAGAGCTCCCAATCATGCCTTCGTAACCACAGTCTTTTTCCTCTAGAGGCAACCACCATTGTGATTATTATGAAAATTATTTCCTTGATTTTCTTTATGGTTTTATAACTTACAAATATATTGATAAAGCATATAGAGTGAAGATTTCTGTGTTTTTGAACTTTAATAAGTGGAATGTGCTTTATGTATTCTATTGTATCTAACTACTTTTACTCAACATTGTTGAAAAAAATCATCTTGGTTAATGTGTAATAGCTGTAATTTGTAAATGTTCATTTAGGTATAGCATTCCATTGTATGCATATATCACAATGTATCCATTTTACTACTGATGAATATTTGGATTATATCAACTGTTTGCCAATTACTAATAATTTAGCTATACACGGCCTTGCAAACATTGGCAGACCTAGAGCACACTGTTGCATGTTAGGAAATGCATACCTTCAACTAGATTAGGTGGTGCAGAAAATGTTTTTCAAAGTAGTTGTACTGGTTACACTCCCACCAACAGTGTGCAGTACACTTCATTGCTTCACACAACATGGTACTGTTGACTTCTTACCTTCTGTCAGTCTGATGTATGTGAACAGAAATCTAATTATGATTTGCATTTGCATTTCCAAAATTACTAATAAAATTTGTTACCTTTATATATCTTATTGTCTATTTGGATTTCCTCTTCTGTGAAATACCTATCCAAGTCCTTTGCCCGTGTTTGTATGGGGTTGTTTATTTATTCTTTATTGATTGGTAGAAGTTCCTTATGCATCACAGATACCAGAACTTTTTGGTTATAGGTGTTACGTACATCATCTACATTCTGTGCTTTGTCTTCTCATTTTCTTTATGGTACCTTTTTTTAAATTTTATTTTACTGTCTGTTTTTTCAAAGAAGTTTTAGGTTCACAGGAAAACTGACGGGAAGGTACAGAGATTTCCCGTATACCCCCTGCCCCCACACATGCATCGCCTCCCCTATAATCAACATCTCCCACCAGATTGTACATCTGTTACAACTGATGAACCTACATTGACACATCCTAATCACCCGAAGTCCATCGTTTACATTACCGTTCACTTTGGTGTTGTACATCCTATGGATAAATATATAATGACATGTTTCCACCATTATGGTATCACACAGAGTACTTTTCACTGCCTTAAAAATTCTCTGTGCTGCACCTATTCATCCTTCTTTGCAGTCCTTTATGGTACCTTTTTTTGTGTGTGTGTGTGGTACGCGAGCCTCTCACTGTTGTGGCCTCTCCCATTGCGGGGCACAGGCTCCAGAAGCGCAGGCTCAGCGGCCATGGCTCACGGGCCCAGCCGCTCCGCGGCATGTGGGATCCTCCCGGACCGGGGCACGAACCCGTGTCCCCTGAATCGGCAGGAGGACTCTCAACCACTGCGCCACCAGGGAAGCCCTATGGTACCTTTTGATGAGCACAAGTTCTTACTTTTAATGTTGAAAATTGTATCAATTTGTTTTTATTTAGTGCTTTTTGTCTAGTTTAATAAACCTTCCCCATCTGGAGATTCTGAAAGTTATTTTTATATTATTCTCTAAAAGATCTGTAGTTTGCCTTTCACAATTTACACCTGAAATTGACTTTTGCTCAGTGCATAAAGCAGTAGTACTGGTCCATTTTTAAAAAATGGATAATACCCAACTGGCTCAGCACCGTTCACAGAAGAGATGACCGTTCCCCCGTGCTCTACTGGGTCACCTCTGCCATGTACCTGTATGTGCATTGGTCTGCTTCTGGTCTTTCTCTTTTATTCATTTTGTCAAGTTGTCTTTGCCTGTGCCAATAAGACAATGTTTTATTTACTCTGGCTTTGTAATTAATATTGATATTTGAGAGAGCAAACAACTTTCTTACTATAGTAAATTATACTTGTTTATATATAACATTTTGGTAAATGTTCCATATGTTCTTAAAATAATGTATAACCTCATAGTTTCATGCAGGCACCTAGATCAGTTTATTAAACAAAGATTACGCATTGTGATAGTCACATCTTCTAGAACCTTAATATTTTTTACCTGATGGATCTATCAATTCCTAAGAGAATGTGACATGCTTATGGATTTGTCAGTTTCCCCTTCTAATTCTGTCAATTTTGTCTTATGTATATTTACAGATAGTGCATCAGGAGCATTTATGTTCTATATTGTTAACTTTTCCTTATACAACTACTTGTTGAGTTCCTACTTTCTGGAGGGATTTCTCTGAGTACCAAGGTTATGGCTGCAACATAAGTCACAGACAACCCTGCCCCTGCGGAGTTTTTATTATTGTTACTTTATCCTGGTGACTTCTTCTTACAATCATTAATTACAACCTTCTTTAGAGTTAGTTTTTACATAAAAGACTATTCTTTTGATATCATTGCATGAGCTTTCTTTTAGTATTTTTCTAGTATAGCTTTCCTCACCATTTTTTTTTTTTTTGCGGTACGTGGGCCTCTCACTGTTGTGGCCTCTCCCATTGCGGAGCACAGGCTCTGGATGCGCAGGCTCAGCGGCCATGGCTCACGCGCCCAGCCGCTCTGCGGCATGTGGGGTCTTCCCGGACCGGGGCACGGACCCATGTCCACTGCATCGACAGGTGGACTCTCAACCACTGCACCACCAGGGAAGCCCACCATTTCATTTTTAATCTTACTATGCTATTATGTTTTAGCTGGGTCTCTTAAAAATAAAAATTAGCTAGATTTCTCTATTTCTACAAATTTCTCTGTTTTATTTTTTTTAAACATATTTATTGGAGTATAATTGCTTTACAATGTTGTGTTAGTTTCTGCTTTATAACAAAGTGAATCAGCTATAAGTATACATATATCCCCATATCCCCTCCCTCTTACGTCTCGCTCCCACCCTCCCTATCCCACCCCTCTAGGTGGTCACAAAGCACCGAGCTGATCTCCCTGTGCTATGTGGCTGCTTCCCACTAGCTATCTGTTTTACATTTGGTAGTGTATGTAAGTCCATGCCACTCTCTCACTTGGTCCCAGCTTACCCTTCCCCCTCCCTGTGTCCTCAACTCCATTCTCTACATCTGAGTCTGTATTCCTGTCCTGCCCCTAGGTTCATCAGAACCTATTTTTTTTTAGATTCCATATATATGTGTTAGCACACAGTATTTGTTTTTCTCTTTCTGACTTACCTCACTCTGTATGACAGACCCTAGGTCAATCCACCTCACTACAAATAACTGAATTTCGTTTCTTTTTATGGCTGAGTAATATTCCATTGTATATATGTACCACATCTTCTTTATCCATTCTTCTGTCGATGGACACTTAGGTTGCTTCCATGTCCTGGCTATTGTAAATAGAGCTGCAATGAACATTGTGGTACATGACTCTTTTTGAATTATGGTTTTCCCAGGGTATATGTCTAGTAATGGGGTTGCTGGGTCATATGGTAATTCTATTTTTAGTTTTTTAAGAAACCTCCATATTGTTCTCCATAGTGGCTGTATCAATTTACATTCCCACCAACAGGGCAAGAGGGTTCCCTTTCTCCAACAAATTTCTATGTTTTAACAGAGACTTTAACCCATTTAAACATGCTAGAGGGGTTATGTCTTTCCAATCCTCTGGTTTCAGGAAAAAAGGGCTTTCTTACTGAGCCCCTCCAAATCCCAATGACATTATTATAATCAATTACATGTTTGAAAATTTTCTACCATATTTTATATTATGTATTTTATTATTTTTATGGTTTTCCTTCTCTTATTATCTTGTACACTAAGTCCCCTACATACGAACGAGTTCTGTTTCGAGAGCACGTTCATAAGTCCAAGTTGTTTGTAAGTTTAACAAAGTTAGCCTAGGTACCTAACTAACACAATCGGCTATATAGTACTGTAATGTAACAGGTTTATAATACTTTTCACACAAATAATACATAAAAAACAAACACAAAAAATAAAGAAAACATTTTTAATCTTATAGTACAGTACCTTGAAAAGTACAGTAGTACAGTACAACAGCTGGCATACAGGGGCTGGCATGGAGTGAACAGGCAAGAAGGGTTACTGACTGGAGGAGGGAGAGGAGGTGGGATATGGCAGAGCTGCAGGATCGTCAGCAATAGGAGACAGGGGGCAAGCTGCAATGTCACTCACGCCTGACGTTGGTGGCACAGGTTCTGGTTCCTTGCTGGATTCAATTCTATCTACCCTCTTGAAAAAATGATTCAGTGATGTCTGGGTAGTAGCTCTTTTCTTCTCATCATAGATTACACAGTAGCACTGGATTACATTCTGAACACTACTGCAAACTTCGTGTACCAGCTACGTCACCACTGCTTTTATGCTTGCTTCCGGACATCCTGGCCTTGAAATAAAGATACTGTCCTACTGTACTCTATACAGTCCTGTACAGTAAAGTACACAAAACACAACCACTTGTAGAGGGTGCACACATGTGACAATGTACACCAGACACGTGAACTAGCTTACGTGATTGGACATGCGAGTGCACATTCACATCTTTGAAAGTTCACAACTTGAAGGTTCTTATTTAGGCGACTTGCTGTATTGAATTTATAATTTTCCTTACTCTCCATTTTCCTCTTTACTGAGTTCAAGGATCTCTAAATATTTTTTATTTATTATTATTTTCAGGGTCAACTTTAAATATTTAATATACATAATTATGTATAGCATCTAAAACATAATAATCTCTGAATTTGTCTCAGAAAACAAATGCCATTTAACTTGTGTCACTTCCAATAACTTCCACTGTTACATCGTATTTTAGTACAATCTTGTTTATGAGCCCTAATTAATCACTATTTTTTGTTGTAGCTTTATAGCAAGTGCTTAATTAGCTTTACAACTATTAAACTTGACAAGTCATCCTTCTATTGGCTCCCTCCCTTTTGATTTGATTTTATTTTTTTTGCGGTACGCAGGCCTCTCACTGCTGTGGCCTCTCCTGTTGCGGAGCACAGGCTCCAGACGCGCAGGCTCAGCGGCCATGGCTCAGCAGCACGTGGGATCTTCTCGGACCGGGGCACGAGCCCGTGTCCCCTGCATCAGCAGGCGGACTCTCAACCACTGCGCCACCAGAAAAGCCCCTCCCTTTTTATTTTTTGCTCCCAATTTCGTACTCCTGTTTCCCAGAATCAACTTCCCCAAAGAACAATTTGAAAATAAGCTTTCATCTCAGATTCTGCTTTGTGAGGAAACCCAGGTCAAGACATAATGATGGAATAGAGGAATTGAAAGTTTGAGAAGAGAGTTAAATTTTTACATCACTAATGTGGACAAAATGCTGACTCCAGACACACAAAGTCCTCAAAATACAGTTAATGCTAATGTAGGTGACCTGACTTCACAGTGACGCAAAATACACCGTTGTGCCATTTCCTCAGCAACTCTCCACTGCCCAAGTGTAGATTTTGAGAAGGTGGGAGCTGGTTTGATTAAGGTTTGGAGATTTGCCAAGAAAGTGTGATAGGGCAACAGTGCAGTGTACGTGGAGTCCTTGGAAAGAGGGTGGTGTAAAAAGCAGGCCATGACAAGTAAGCTGCTGAGAGAGGAGTTTGAGGACAAGAAGGAAGAGCAGTGAAGAATGGGGAGAAAGTAGAGAGATCCAGGGTCTAATGGTATTAATGAGGGAGAAAATACATGTTACTGGTGTTAAATCGGCCCAGAGAGTCCAGGGGTCAGAGCTGGAGGGATAGAATACAAATGCCCATGACTCTATGAATGTAGGCACAGGAGGAAGCAGATGAAGGTTGGAGGCGTGTGTGTTGTCTCATTAGATCCCAATAAGGAAAACAACACAAAGACACCAAAGCTGGCGGTCTGGGAGCTGCCTAGGTAACATCTCACAGCTTCCTCTAAATGCAGTGTCTCCTGATTTTCAAATCTCCTTTTTTTTGTTCTTGTTGCTTTGACATCTCAAGGCCTCATTTAATAATTTAGCATTTAAACTTATTTTTACAGAAAGAAATTTTCAGCTGAGAAATCAAATTCCTGGTCAGGGAATTACATAACTTTTCATAAACTGTCCTTTGTTATTATTTTGAGGAGCAGTAATGAGATTTTATTTCTTTGCACTTGACTTACAGAAATCAAAATTCCCAAGAGAAAAAAAAGGCAATGAATCTACCACTGGAGCTTACAGTTGGCAAGTCTCCTTAGAATCCTTTCTCTCTTTCTCTCCCTTCTGTCCTTCCTTCCTCCCTTCCTTCTTTTTTCTCTATTCCTTCCTTCCTTCCTTCCTTTCTTTCTTTCTTTCTTTTTCTTTTTTCTTTCCTTCCTTCTTTCTTTCTCAGAAATCAACACTTCAAAGTATGTTTTGCTTCCCATTTGTTTTTTACAGTAGTAAATATGTTATTACTTAAAAAGGGAAGAGGGGCTTCCCTGGTGGCGCAGTGGTTGAGAGTCCGCCTGCCGATTCAGGGGACGCAGGTTCGTGCCCCGGTCCGGGAAGATCCCACATGCCGCAGAGCAGCTGGGCCCATGAGCCATGGCCGCTGAGCCTGC
>NW_006777568.1:1261428-1269201 GCF_000442215.2 Lipotes vexillifer
AAAAAAAAAAAAAAAAAAGAAAAGAAAAAAGGAAGAAGTGTTTGTTCTTCATTGTTTTTGATTAAATATGCTAATTACATTTTTGGAATACTAATGACACAGAGTACTAAATGTTTTAATAATGCAGTGAAATGAGCTGGTAAATATAACAACAAATTAACCTGAAAGGGCTACATAGCTTTCCTCATTTTAAATTGTAATAATACAAAAGAGAGGGGGAAAAATTCAAAACTGTGTCATCTAATGAGAAAGGGAAAAAAACTTTATTCAACGAATTTGGCATTTTAATGTAAACAAATTCATTAAGAGGCTGATGTTTTCTAGAACAATGACCTAGAGAACAGCCAGTTGGTTTTTGTCTCTAATCTGTAAAAATTCATTCCACACAAATTAAAACTCAACTGAGTCCTGGGTGGCAACCAGAGCCTCCTTGTCGTGGCGTAGTCATCCCAGACCACATGGACCCAGCCCCCGGACCATGTATATGAGGGAGGCCTGGAAACCCACACCCGCCTCCAGCCCCAGGCAGTCCACCTAAAACCACGAAGCGATTCCTTTTATGTTCATCAAAGTTATGCCATTGTCAGTGAGAAAGAGATGAGTAAAACATATTTGTCCAGAAGCCCATGTGGCATTAGTGGAGATGGTTAAAGATTTTTCATGAAAAGCAACACCATGGTTTAATCTATCTTTATTGTCTTAGGACACGGTCACCACATTTTTGGGTCAGCTCCCCATTTGGGGCTGTTACTAGGTCTGTGGCTGCATCAGTTCCAACTAGGGCAGGGGGCTACTTGTGAAGCTGTTTGCCTTTATCATGCAACTGACACATGTGCATTTGGGGGAAGTGAATACCACCGCTGTGAAGGTGTCTTTTGAAAAAAATCAAGCCCGCATCCCATCAACCTCTAGAGCAGTGTCTTCAGCCAGGGGTGACTTTTCCCCCAGCGAACAGCTGGTCATGTCTGGAGGCATTTTTGGTTGTCACAGCTGAGGATGTTCCTGACATCTAATGAGTAGAGGCCAGGGATGCTGCTAGAAGTCCTGCAATGCACAGGACAGTGCACTGCAGCAAAGCATCCCATCCCAAATGTGAACGATGTGGCAGTTGTGAAAGGCTGCCTGGATCCAACCTCCAAGTTCCAGCAAATGTAGAGAAAGGAGGAGCCTGGTGAGTGACCGGGATGCACTCGGCAAAATGCAGACCTGGAACTCTGAACGACAGCTGACCTGTTTCCTTCACCATTAAATAGCTTAGGAAAAGGAATGAAAAAAAGAACGAGAGAAAGGGCCAAAAGATTAGCAGAGATTTGAGATACACCAACCAATTGCAGTGCATGGATCGCATTGTGATCCTGATTTGAGCAATAAACTCTTAAGAGATTTATGAGGCTGCCAGGAAAATTTGAACCCTAGTTGGATATTTAACGACAACATAGAAATTATTGTAAAGTTTTCAGGACAAAAACCTAAAAATCTTATGAGTTTGAGATGCTCTTCCAAATATTCCAGAGTGGGAGGTGGCAGGATACGGGGCGTGGATGAATCAGGATAATGATTGCTTAAGCTGAGTGATTGGTAGATGGGGTTTTTCTTATTCGATTTTTACAAACATCTGAAAATTTCCAGAGCAATTTATTTTAAGGAAAACTGTTGGTAAATTCATAGAATGTCTGTCCATCAACTTCATGGAAAGTTACCCGGGGACTGGCACTGTCCCTAGAACAACTGCCCCAGTGACAGCCCGACTGGAGACCAACACCCAGGCACAAGGCCTGAAAAGAAGAGTTGCTGCAGAGGCCAGGGCTGGAGGCCAGGAGGCTCTGTGGAGGCAGCTACGTGCTCATCCCTGAAGCGGGACAGGACCAGTCAGCATCCTCCCCTTGCAGCTTTGAGATTCCAGTGAAGTCACTGATGCTGAGTCACATTGACTCCAAAGCCCCTTCCCAGCCCAGCCCAGGGCTGAGCCCCCCTGAGCTGAGCCAGGCGCTGGGCTTCAGAGGAAGGAGACGATGTGCCCCCTCAAGGGTCTTGAAGACACACAGCCTTGTGGGACCAGTGCTGGACAGTGGCATGAATCCTGCAAAGGCTGAGGTCTGGGCCCCGGCCCGCCCTTAGGGGTGGTGCCCTAGAAGAGCTTTAAGAAGGCTGGATGGCAGTATCTGAACGTTTAAGTGAACCACAGGGACGCCCCCATGGGCCCTGGAGGGACCCTGGCAGCCCAGGCTCCCAAGGGCTCTCTCACTCTGAGCCATGGGACAACTGAGGACTCCCCTGGGCTGCCACGTGGCTCCATCAGTGTCAGGAATGGAAGTGTCTGGTAGGGATGAGAGTTGGGTCTGGACAGAGGTGAAAGCCTGGGAAGGTCAGTTTGGGGCAGCTTGTTAGAGACTCTGGGTAAAGTGGCCATTCAGCACTGCAGAGCCCCAGGAGATTTTTAGGGCTCAGAAGAGACACAGCCAGACCTTAATTTAAGAAGGTCTTGAATATTTTTAAGAGACTGTTATTTAGGTGGCAGGGATGTGCAAGCTTTCTTCTCTCAAGAGCAAGGTAATAAAAATGTAAGCACTTGTAGGACCCATATGGTCTCTGTCACACATTGCGCTTTAAACATTTTTTTACAGGTGTAAGAACTATCCTTCGTTCAAGGTCCACACACCAGGCAGTGGCAGCTGGAGTGTGCTGACCCCAAACAAGAGTGGGTGTTGAGAATGGTTGCTGGAAGGGACAGTTCAGAGACCTGGGGATCACCATGGTGACACCCTGCCTTCTACTAAATGAAACATTTCCTGTGGTCCTCCTGTGTGCTCGCCTTTGCTTGAGTCCCCGCCGGATCAACCTTGACCACTGCTCTGCCAAAAGGTTTGATTCAGAGAAAACACTGGTCCTTGGAGGGTGTTGACGACCCTGTTCTGCTGTGTGACCTCGGGCAGGTCACTGAACACCCTGAACCTCTGTTTTCCCACCTGTAAAACGTGAACAGCAACCCCGTGGCAGAGGTGATGTGAGGACGGCAGGCAGTGATGACTTTAAAGCTCCACGAACAGAGCTGGGTTTGCTATTGCTATCCACAATAGCAATAGTAATAATAGTAACAGACCCTGAGATGTCACCAAGGGCCATCCTGGGCGATCTCCATGAGACGAGACCTCACAGCATCCAGGGAAGCAGATGTTCGTCTATGGGTAGAGAACTGAGCACATAGGGGACACCCTGCCTGTGGCCTGGCTGCCTGGGAGAACTCGCACAGCATGTCTGGCTGCTCTGTGCCTCAGTTTCTCCCATAATCACATGAAGACGATGATAAAAGTTCAGCCTCCCATGACGATGGAATGAGCTAATAATGCAAGTCGGCATTTCGCACAGACGTGGTGCATTATAACGGGTGGACACGTGGAATTCATATCTTCCTCTTAGAAGCTTATTGTGGTTGCAAAATAACAATCGTCAGGATTTGGCCCCCAAGAACTTGCTTGGCTGGCAATCCCAGGACCCTGGTGGCGCTTGGCATTCAGCAGGCACTAAGTAAACACTTGCGAACACTTGTGGACCAATTGCCATGTAGCTCCCACACGACACCAACCTTGAGGTGTTCCTGCCGTGTGCGTGAGCCAGATAGGGTGACCGACTTGTCATTTGCCCGGGACATTCCAGGGGCTAGCACTGAAAGTCATGGGTCCCAAGAAACCGTCGGTTTCAGGCAAACCCAGACAACCTTGTGGGGTGGTGGGATGTGAGCTTTCAGGCAGTGCTGAGGCCCTGCCCCGGCCACAGCTGGCTCATACCACTATGCCCAGGGCAGGGGATAGGGTGGGTCTCCTTTCTGAGTGGACAGGACAATCACCCAGGTGCCAGGGCTTCAAATACCAGTTCCTCCCAGCAGAGTTTCCCCAGGACCCTCCCCCTCCAGCTCTGACCCCCTGTGTGCAAAGCCTTCAGCAATTTATGCTGATTTCTGATCTTATTCCAGATAAGTGTTTATTTTTATTCCTAGATTGTATCCTTTTCTTTAAAAAGCCCTCCCCCATTATATACACTTATGCCTCAAAACACCTGATCTACCTCTGGGTCTAGGGCAGGGGTCATACCCTCGAACTTGGGAGCTGGTCCGGGGCCTGTCTTGTCCTGAACTTTTCAGGAGCCACACACACATTCCCAGGGCCTTTGCCAGTCCGTGTAAGATGAGGCACATAAATGTCTCAATGGCAGGGACATTTTTTGGTTGGACTTTAAGGTTCCTTTTTCTTGTTCAATCTCTTTGAACTGTCAATGTCAATTGACAGTAGCTGTCAATGAGATAGACTGAAGAGTTTAAAAACGTCAGCTCGTTTCAGCCCCAGAAAAACCATTCTGGGCAAGGTCAGCAGGAGGGACTGAGGACTCAGCCAAAATCAGCGTCGGGAGGCAAGGGCTGCCAAGCATCTTCCAGGGAGCGGGCGGCCTCAAAGCTCCCGTTCATCCTCAGCCGAGCAGCCCGGCCTCCTGACGTCTGGGGCACTTGACGTGTTTGCAGGGTGACAAAAGAAAAGACACACTCGACTTGTAATAAAACAGGCATTTTACTAGCACGCCATCTGTGATTTGGTTACAAGGCAAACACTCCCACAGTCCGGGTTGTCCCCTGCAGGCCAGGGCGCCTCTTCTGGGTGATTCTCCCCGGCCTCGGGTCCCCCAGGGGTCCCAGATATACCTGCTAAAGAGAGAGCAGCCAGCCGTCACGTGTCCTCAGCAGACCCCACAGTTGTGCCAGGGGAGGCCTGGCCACTTCAGGGCTGTGCTGGGGAAGAAGGCACCGCTGGGTTGGGGGTGGGAGGAATGGGGGGTTTATCCCAGCAAGGGGACCCGAAGGGACCAAAGGACGCATTTGACTCTGTGTCTCGTCCGTGGCAGCCGTGAATGAGCATCAAAGAAGCAAATTAAGCGGCTCCCAAGCCTCAGTTTCCCTGCAGGTCAGGATCTCTGGTAAGCAGAGCCCGAGATGATTTAGGGGTGCCTGAGGTTCACTGGGGAATGACACCTATAAAAGAAAAGGAAGGGATGCATGACTGGGCAGGGGGAGCCATCAGATCATGACTCAGAACTGGCCATCTTAGCCCAGGGGCTCCAGAGCAAGGACCCAGCCCTGGGCAGAAACGGCCCAGCCCTTAAACCATTGCCTTGTTTGGCATATGGCTGAGGTCACCTCTAGAAAAGCATCACCTTGACCTTAAGGATGGGGCTGACGCTGAAAGAAGAACTGGACGCCGTAGACCAAGCACGCACCTCACAGCTGGCCAGGGATTCTTCCTGGAGGAGAGAAGGGGCGATGCATCCGTGTCTGCCATAGGCACCTGGCCCAGAAGAGGCCCTCAGGACAAACAGACATTGCTGGGCTGAGTCACAAACAGCAAGGTTTTTTGAAGACACGAAGCCATCAGAAGGAGGGAAGTCCCAGACACTACTGTGGGAAACCGGGACCAGTAAAAGGAAGTTCTCGTTCAGTTAATGAGAGGACCGTCGTTTTTAGATAAAGACTTCTGTTTAGCTCTTACTGCTAACATCTTCCTAAAACACTGATGGCCTAATTTTGTCCGAGCACAAAGCAGCGTAAGGACCCTCTGTGCCCCTCTCCTCTGCCAGTCCTCTGCCTAACTCTAGGAGGTTGGAGCCTCCCCAGCATCCCTTCACCGCTGCCATTGTGATGCACACTGCACTTTGAATTCCAAGTGTGAGGTCAGTACCATGGGGACAGAGACTTCTGCCACTCTCTTCACTGCTACGTCCCCAGGGCCTGCCAGGTGCAGGCAACTGACAGATATTTCTTGACTTGAACTGAACATAACTGAAATTTGCAAACAGCTTTAGCTGTTCAGAACATCACTAACTCTGAGACAGGGCAAGGAAGGAGCTTCAGATCCAGAGGCAGAGATCCCTACAGCAATATTATAAACTAAACACAGAAAAAAATCTTTTGTTAACCCTATAAAGGTCATCTCCCCACAATTAATAACAAACGTTGCACTTAACTGTGAAATATGGGTGCTGCCTTACAGTCAGAACCACAGGGAATGTCTGCCTAGGAGCACAGTTTCTGTCATCATGTTTTCTCCCTTATGATCCTAACAACAAGGAAAAGAAAAAGCAGTATAAATACTAGGAAGAAAGGATAAAATGCTCACTATTTGCCTACCTAGAAAGTCTAAAAATTATCAACTAAAACTAATATTAATGTTAATAAGATATTTTACTATTAATTTTGTACTGAGCCATTTTCCTGGTCGTCTTTATATGCCAGTCATAGATGTGAACCCCTGAGCCAATCGGCTCTATCTCCCCAAAGAACACACAGAGAAAACCACCTCACTGGTGAACACAGAAATACAAACTGTAAACACAGCGAGCCAGAGGTCTTTGTGTCTCATAGGGACACACTTTGTAAAGGCAGAGTGTGGAGGGTGGGAAGTGGGCGGTTCTCAGGCTGTTGGATCAGTGCACATTGGTATAGCCATTTGGGAATGAGTACAGTGGCCCCTTGGTACCCTCGGGTTCCCCATCAATTTCCATCTGCAGTTGATTGAATCCTTAAAGGTGGAAACCGCGGATGCCAAAGGCCCACTGTGAGGGTCTTGAGAATCCACGATTTTAGTATCCTCGGGGGTCCTGGAACCAATCCCCCACAGATACTGAGGGATGGCTGTATATTTTACAAACACTTGTAGGTATCCTTCCTACAGAAAGGTTAACGTGAGTCTGTTAGTACACAGATATGGGACATCATCGCAATCACATATGGAAAAGCAAATATCTCAATGAATCTGACTTTTAGATGCCTCAGCACTATATGGATGCAAAGTCACAGAACATTCATATAAGCAAATGCTATGCAGACAGCTCTTTCAAAAGGTGAGGCAGCTCTACCTGGCCTGAATGGGAGGGATGTTCACAATGTTTGTTTAGTGTTAAAAAGCAAAAACAAAAACAGGTTGCACAATAATATGTATTGGCATGATTTCATTTTTGTTTAGAATATGTAATATACATACATGTATACATACATATACACCTGTATGCATGTATGTATATGTCATGCATATGTACATATAAGAGATATATAAAGTCTGGAAGGCTATATACATATCCACCCATTAATAGCTGTTATTTCTAGGCTGTGAGGGCTGGAACCTGTACCTTTTTATTTGTACAGTTTTGTGCTGTTAAATTACTCTGCTTGTCAATCAACTATACTTTCAATTTTTTAAAAGTTTACAACCAAAAAATAAATAAATAAATTACTCTGCAAGGGTCATGTGTTCTTTTATTTTTGAATGAATATTGAAAAGCTAAATTCTTGAGGCCATTTGCTTTTGTGGCTGTTGTTATTCCGGCTTATTATTTATTTGCTTATTTTTTATGATTTGCCTTTTGCTCCGACACCTGGTCTCTGAGGGGAAAGTCACTGGGAGGAGTTTGGGGCAGTCAGCAGTGAGCTACTCCAGGTGAGTCTCCAGCTGGGACAAGGCAGAGAATGAGCCCTCCATCGCTCTCCACACTAAGCCATCCCCGACCGGTCCTTGGGCGATTTCCACTGGGGACAACTCCGGTCGGCTTAGGACCAGCTCAGGACCGCTCAGGCCCCCTCTGTTTCTGTGCTTCTAGCAGGACTGTGGAGGGGGGTCTCGGTGTACACCCCCCAGGGGCTGGGAACCGGAACATCAGGATCCCCCAGCTCTCATGACTCTGCGCAGGGCAAGATGAACTTGACACCCAGGGCCTTTTTTTTTTTTTTTTTTTTTT
>NW_006777568.1:1269211-1281335 GCF_000442215.2 Lipotes vexillifer
TCGCTGCTGTGGCCTCTCCCGTTGCGGAGCACAGGCTCCGGACGCGCAGGCTCAGCGGCCATGGCTCACGGGCCCAGCCGCTCCGCGGCACGTGGGATCTTCCCGGACCGGGGCACGAGCCCGCGTCCCCCGCATCGGCAGGCGGACTCCCAACCATTGCGCCACCAGGGAAGCCCACCCAGGGCCTTTTAACAGCAGCCGCATTCACATACTTATATACGTTTGCATAAGTATATATATGCACACATGAAGCGATAGAAAACACATACATATATATATATATTTCTTAAATTTTTACTTGACTTTTTCTCCCTCCCCTCCTACCCCCATGTCATCCCCAACACATTAACGAGACAGTACACACCATCTGTGTTTTTCTCTGAACTCACAGATCGATATACAGACATCAATGTTCTCATGTATTAACACACAAGGTTTTGTAGTCTTGGTTTATTTTTTACAAACCCCAATCATAGAACTGTGCACTTTCTGTCACCCTCTTTTGTCCCTCAGCTCAGCTCAGAGATGTTTTATACAACTGACTCATGCTTCTCATGTCTGCTCTTACTCTCATATGTTCTCCACCAGCATTGCTGCCAGGGCTCTGCCCTCGTGGGCCATGGAGGAGAGAATTCTTGTGCAAAATCCTCACAAAATCCTGGCACCTACTGCTGCACTACTGAGGAGTCCCAGGAATGAGTTGCCTCTTTGATTGAAGGGAATGCCCCTTCTTAATTTTTAAAAATGTGGCCCAACTCCTGTACAAAAAGGAAGACTGTTCTAATTCAAGTGTCCTTTCTCCATATTTCTACCAGCAATGGTTAGTATAGCTCTTTCCCCTTGCCAATCATAAGGTAAAAAATCATATCTCTTTATTGCTGTAATTTGCATTTCTCTGGCTTCTAGTGAGTTTAAACACTTTTTGACCACATTTCCATGGGGTTGTTTGTCTTCTTCTGGTTAAATGTTAAGAACTTTTTATACATGTGAGATATTATATATATGTTATTGTATTATATATTATATAAATAATATTATATATTATAATATATATACATATTAAGTTGGTCGTCTATTTCCATGATATGTAAAAACCAAAACAAGAAAACCCTTCCCCTCAAAAATCTAAGAAATTACAAGTATTTTAGGAGCAAAGAAGTCGTAATTAAACAGGAAGCTCAGCAGTTTTAAAATATAGACTCATTTCACGATATAAAACTTGTAGATATCTTTATAATGAAATATAACACAGAATAGTCAAAGAGAAAGCAGATTTGGTAAAATTTTGCTAAACAGGATAGTGAATAAGGTTAATATTTATTACACTGATATAAACTCATAGTAATACATATATAATATAAACAATAAATACATTATATGGTATATTATAAATTCATTATGTATTCAATATATATTAACTGTATATCAATTTATTTCAAAACATAGGCAGTTGAGGCAGCTCCACTTATTAAATAATGCATTTATTTCTCCCAAATTGAAACACAGTTTTTATACTATATTAAATCATCATATACAGGAATCTAGTCTTATTTACTTATTGAATTGATTAATTAGCACTTTCCTAGTGCTTAGTCAATGTAGGCACTCTTCTAAGTACTTAAAAAATATTAACTTATCTATTGTGTAAACCTCATAAGCACTTTATTCTTTTTTAAGGATATTTATTCGTTCTCCTTTTTCTTACTTTGGCTGCTCTGGGTCTTCCTTAATGGCGCGCAGGGCTCTTCATTGCAGGCTTCTCTCAAGTTGCAGCACGTGGGTTTATTTGCCCGGCTGCATGTAGGATCTTAGCTCCCCAACCAGTGATCTAACCCGCATCCCCTGCATTGGAAGGCAGATTCTTAACCCCAGGACCACCAGGAAAGTCCCTCATAATCACTTTATTATTGGATTCTCTAACGAGAGCCACTTTTTTATTTTCTGCTCCTCCTATGCCCTCCCAAAGTGATTCAAATACAGCCAGTTTATAATACCTTCTGATTATCTGTTAAGGGAAGTATTTCCTCCTCACAATTTTCCTTTTTCAGATTTTTCTTGGCTATAATCTGATAATGTATTCTTTTTTTCCCCTTTTCAACATTGTTGAAGGTTTAACTTACATTTGATACAGCATCTTAATTTAAACTATAACATTGATAAATGTTGACATTTGTATTCAGCCATATAACCAGCCCCAGATCAGGTTAGAGAAGAACTTCATGATTCCAGAGGGTTCCCACAGACCCCCTCCCAGCTGAATGCCATCCTCAGAAGTAACCACTGTGATGACTTCCACCACCACGGATTAGTGTGGCCTCTGCTCCAAAACTTCCTGTTAACAGAATTACGTATGTAGTCTTTTGTGTCAGATTTCCTTTATACAACGTCGAGTCTGTGAGATTCATTTCTATGTAGTTCTTTTTCATTCCATTGTATGAAAGTTCTACAACTTTATCACCCATTCTTCTTTATATGGACATTTGTGCTCTTTCCAATTTGGGACTTTTACAGAGAAAGCTGCTTTGAACCGTCCTCTGCGTGTCTCTTGGTGAACATACTCATTTCAGTTGGGTAGGTACCTAGAAGAATCACTGGGTCAGGGAGTCTATGTATATACTTTAGCGGGTTCAACCACACTGTTTCCAAAATGGTACAAGTTACCCTCCCACCAGAAACGTAACAAATCTTGTTGTTCTCCAGTCTCACCAGCAACAAATATTAACGAGTCTTTTTAATTTCAGCTGTTCTAACGAGTGTGTAGTTGTTTCACTTTAAAATTCTCTAATGACAAATGGTGTGAGGCATATTCTACATGTTGATTGGCCATTTTAATGTCCACATTTAAGAAGGTTCTATTCAAGTCTTTTGCCTATTTTCAAGTTTGTTTTTTTTTTTAATTGAGATGTAAGAGTTCTTTAAGTATTTTGGAACGGAGTCCTTTGTAAGACATCCTTATTGCGAATATCAGCTTCTATTCTGCAACGTGTCTTTTAACTCCTGACCGTATTTTTCCATGCACAGTTCTTACTTTAATAAAGTTCAATGTATCACTCTGTAGTTTTACTGTGTATTCGTTTCCAAGAGCTGCTATAACAAAGTATCACAAACAGAGTGACATAGAAAAACAGAGATTTTCTGTCTTGCCATTTTGGAGGCTAGAAATCCCAAATCAAGGTGTCAGAAGGACGATGCTCCCTCTAAAACCTGTAGGAGAAGATCTTCCCTTTCCTATTCCAAATCCTGGTAGACCCAGATGTCCCTTGGCTTGTAGCAGCACAATTCCAATCTCTGTCTCCGTCTTCACTTGGTATTTTCCCTGTGTGTCTCTTCTCACCCTCTTTCTTCCATGCATGTCTGTCTCTGTGTCCACATTTCCCCTTTCTATAGAGACGCCAGTCATGTTGGATTTGGACTAACTCGAATCACATTATTTTAACTTGATTATCTCTATACAGAACCTATTTCCAAGAAAGATCACACTTTGAAATACTGGGGATTAGGATTTCAACATATCTCTTTTGGGGGATGCAGCTCAACCCATAATAGTTAGTGTTTTTTGTATCCTTCTTTATCTTTGCCCCCAAATCTTAGAAATATTATTTTATGTTTTCTTCTGAAATCTTGATCATTTTACCTTTAGCATTTAATCTATTATCCTTTGCAAATTAATTTTTGTGAATCATGTAAGATAGTGGTCAAGGTTAGTTTTAGCCAGCACATATATTGAAAAAGATCTTCCTTCCCCCCAGTGAATTGCAATAAGGACTATGTCATAAATCAGGTGATAAATTGATCCACTTGTCTGTCCTTGTACAAATACCACACTGTTGTCATCACCGCAGCTTTATAGAAAGTCTTGATATTTTATAGTGTAAACCCATCAGCTTCCTTGTCTTTAGGGTTGCCTTGATTATCTATGGTCCTCTGTGGTTCTATAAATATTTTATATAAGTTTTCACTTATATATTTTTAATGTTTGTCTTTATGTAAGTTTTCATTTACCAATTTTCAAACTTGTGAAAGAAAACCCTCTGGCATTTTGATTAAACGTTCATGGAAACGAAAAATCATTTGGGGGGAAAATGAACATAATAACAATATTAAGTCAGTTAATCTAGGAACACAGCATATTTCTCCACTGAAGTCTTATATAAGTTATTTCAGTAATGTTTTATAGTTTTCTGTGCTGCATATCTTTAAGACTTGCATATCTATCAAAAATTATTCTTAGGTATTTGATATTTTTAATGCTGTTTTGAATGGCATTTTTCAAATTTTTATTTTTCATTTGTTTCTAGTATATAGACACCATTAATTTTGTATATTGACCTTGTATCCAACAACTTTAATAAACTCACTTATTGTTGCTAATAATTTCTTGGCAGATTCTTTTGAAAGTCATATACACATAATCGTAATAACTGTACATTAATTTAATTTAAGATTTTTTCTTTTATCATTTAATTAGGATTTAAACTTTTTTTTCTTGCCTCATTGAACCAGGTTCTTTGTTTAGTACAATACTGAAAAGAAGTGGTGACATTGTACATCCTTGTCTTATTCTTGACCTCAGGGGAAAGCATTTAATATTTTATCAGTAAGTATAACGTTAGCTGTAGGTGTTCTGTTTTGTTTTGTTTGGGCTGTTTATCACATTAAAAATGTTTTCTTCTATTTTTAAGTTGCTTATATATTTTATCATGAATAGATGTTTAATTTTATAAAATTCTCTTTCTGCATTATTGATATTATCATAGAGTTTTCCCTTTTATTGTGTTAATGTAGTAAATTACATTGATTACTGATGGTTAAAGCAATTTTATTTTATATTTGATTGAATGCATTGGAAAATCCCACTTGGTTGCATTATCCTTTTATATATTGTTGAATTTGACTTGCTAATATTTGTTTAGGATTTTTTATATTTGTTCGTGTGTGATATCATCTTGTAATTTTCTTTGCATGCAATGTTCTTGTCAGGGCTGGTGTCAAGGTTATAGTGACCTCATCAAACAACTGTCTATAAGATTTTGTTTAAGATACAACCGATTTCTTTCTTAAATATTTGGTAGACTTCAAAAGTAAATCCATGTGGGCTTGAAATTCTCTTTGTGGGAAAAATTTTCATTGCTGATACAGTCTCTTTAACAGATATAGCACTATTGAGACTTTCTACTTTTTTGTGTCACTTTCTCTAAATTGAGTCTTTTAAAGAACTTATCTATTTGATCTAAATTTTCAAGTTTCATGTCATAAAGTTTTTAATCCATTTAATTTTTTTTATTGGAGTATAATTGCTTTACAATGTTGTGTTAGTTTCTGCTGTGAAATGAAGTGAATCAACTATATGTATACCTATATCCCCTCTCTCTTGGACCTCCCTCCCACCCCCTCCCCCATCCCACCCATTTAGGTAGTCACAGAGCACCGAGCTGAGCTTCCTGTTCTTTATAGCATGTTCCCACTAGCTATCTATTTTACACATGGTAGTGTATATTTGTCAATCCTAATCTCCCAATTCGTCCCACCCCCGCTTCCCCCCTGTGTCCACACATCTGTTCTCTACATCTGCATCTCTATTCCTGCCCTACCAATAGATTCATCTGTACCATTTTTATAGATTCCACATGCATGCGTTAATACATGATATTTGTTTTTCTCTTTCTGGCTTACTTCACTCTGTTTCACAGACACTGGTTCCATCCACATCCTACAAATGACTCAATTTCTTTCCTTTTTATGGCTGAGTAATATTCCATTGTGTATATGTACCACATCTTCTTTATCCATTCATCTGTCATTAGACATTTAGGTTGTTTCCATGTCCTGGCTATAGTAAATAGTGCTGCAATGAACATTGGGGTACACATGTCCTTTTGAATTATGGTTTTCTTAGGGTATATGCCCAGTAGAGGGATTGCTGGGTCATATGGTAGTTCTGTTTTTAGTCTTTTAAGAAACCTCCATACTGTTCTCCACAGTGGCTGTATCAATGTACATTCCCACCAACAGTGCAAGAGGGTTCTCTTTTCTCCACACCCTCTGTAGCATTTATTGCTTGTAGATTTTTTTGATGATGGCCATTCTGACTGGTGTGAGGTGATACCTCATTGTAGTTTTGATTTGCATTTCTCTAATGATTAGTTATGTTGAGCATCTTTTCATGTGTCTCTTGGCCATCTGTAGGTCTTCTTTGGTGAAATGTCTATTTAGGTCTTCCATGCATTTTTTAATTGGATTGTTTGTTTTTTTGATATTGAGCTGCATGAACTGCTTGTATATTTTGGAGATTAATCCTTTGTCTGTTGCTTTCTTTGCAAATATTTTCTCCCATCCTGAGGTTGTCTTTTGTCTTGTTTATGGTTTCCTATGCAGTGCAAAATCTTTTAAGTTTCATTAGGTCCCATTTGTTTGCTTTTGCTTTGATTTTCATTACCCTAGGAGTTGGGTCAAAAAAGATCTTGCTGTGGTTTATGTCAAAGAGTGTTTTTCTTATGTTTTCCTCTAAGAGTTTTATAGTGTCTGGTCTTTTAACTTCTGTAGTATTCATTTTCTTTTTCATTCCTGATATTGGTGAATTATGTCCTCCTAGAGGTTTATCAATTCATCACTTTTTTCAAAGAACCAACATTTTAGTTTTACTCATTTGTCTATTATATACTTGTTTTATATGTTACTGATTTCTGCTCTTATTGTTATTGTTCATTTCTTCTACCTTAGATTTAATTTGCTGTACTTTTTCTAACTTCTTGAATTGGAATATTAGAGCACTGACTTTTAACTCATACAGATATGTAGATAGATAAAGATCCAGGTAGACACACACACACACACACACACACATATACACATATATATACATACGTGTGTATATAATGTACAAATATGCATGAATATACTTTCATTTCCTGGTTTCTGTTTTAATTTCCTTAGAGTCATAGATTATTTCTAAGTATGCTTTTAAATTTCTCTATACATTTGAAGATTTTCTTCCTTTATTCTGTCACTGAGTTTAATATAACTACCCAGTAGCCAGAGAATATACACTCTAAAATTTCAGTCTTTTGCAATTTGTTGAAACTTGTTTATGGCCCAGGTTATGGTCTATTTTACTAAATAGGAACAAAAATATGTGAGATATAGTGTTCTATCTTTTTATCCAGCCTAAGTTGTTAATTGTGTTTTCAAATTTTCTATATCCTTACTGTTTTTTGTCTAATATTCTTTTTTTTTTTTAACATCTTTATTGGGGTATAATTGCTTTACAATGGTGTGTTAGTTTCTGCTTTATAACAAAGTGAATCAGTTATACGTACACATATGTCCCCATATCTCTTCCCTCTTGCGTCTCCCTCCCTCCCACCCTCCCTATCCCACCCCTCCAGGCAGTCACAAAGCACCGAGCCGATATCCCTGTGCCATGCGGCTGCTTCCCACTAGCTATCTACCTTACGTTTGTTAGTGTATATATGTCCATGCCTCTCTCTCACCCTGTCCCAGCTCACCCTTCCCCCTCCCCACATCCTCAAGTCCGTTCTCCAGTAGGTCTGTGTCTTTATTCCTGTCTTACCCCTAGGTTCTTCATGACATTTTCTTAAATTCCATATATATGTGTTAGGATACGGTATTTGTCTTTCTCTTTCTGACTTACTTCACTCTGTATGACAGACTCTAGGTCTATCCACCTCATTACAATTAGCTCAATTTCGTTTCTTTTTATGGCTGAGTAATATTCCATTGTATATATGTGCCACATCTTCTTTATACATTCATCCGATGATGGGCACTTAGGTTGTTTCCATCTCCAGGCTATTGTAAATAGAGCTGCAATGAACATTTTGGTACATGACTCTTTTTGAATTTTGGTTTTCTCAGGGTATATGCCCAGTAGTGGGATTGCTGGGTGTCTAATATTCTTTTACTCAATGAGAGAAGTGTTCAAATTTATTCACATATCATCATGGTGGGGGTTTTTCTCTATCTTTCTTCTCAGGTCTGATAAGTTTTGGTTTATATATTTTGAAGCTATTTTTCATAGGTAAATTTGCATTTAGGATTATTATATCTTCCTGTTGAACTGACCCTTTTATTTATATTAACTATTCCTTTTTCGCTCTCATAATATTTCTTACCTTGAAGTCTAACTATCTGATATTAATATAGGTGCACAAGCTATACTGGCTAGTATTTCTATGGTATTTCTTTTTTTATTATTTTACTTCCAGCATTTCTATGTCTTGTTATTTAAAATGTCTCCTATCAACAATGTTGAGAGAGAAGGGAACAACAATTTTATCACCTGGACATAAGATACTTGCAGGGCAGGAAATTAAGCATCACAAAGAACCCTTTTAAGAATAGCAAGTGAGAAGTGATGTCCTCGGGAGAGACTGAATGTATTTCAGTCAAGGCAGAAAGTGGGGAGGCTGAGCATGTGGGACAACTTGTCTACCATAGAAGGGGGTTTCCAAGGGCAGAGGGGATAGTTCTTTGGAGGACAAGAGGATCAAGGGATAGAGGAGGCCTAGAATAACACTGAAATGGGAATACAGGACAGGAAGGGGGCCCTCAAGGTTCCAGACAGAGTACTGGTGTGATTTGCTAGAGTGTGAGCCAAGCTGAGCTCTAGGACTAGTGTCCGTTGAATCCCTCTCTCCTGGGTGGGGTTGCCTTTTGTCTTTGTCACTCAGGTTGTTGGCACACTTCATGGGCCACGGTATCTCAGTGGTGAAATGGAAGTCTTTTTACCCTTCTGAGACAGCAAGGCAGGTCTCCAAGGCTCATCCTCGGAGAGATGGAGGAGGAAGACGCCCGCTCCCACATCTCTCCTTACTCTCCCATACTCAGGGGCAGAGCGACCCCAGCCTACCCATCTTCGAGCATCTCCCTACACTAATGTGTGCAGTGAATGAGTGAATCAGAGCTGATGTGACATTCCTCCACAGATCACATGACACCACCGGCTAAGCTCTTTCCAGGGTTTTCTTGCTCCAATTCTCCCTCTAACAAGACAATCCAGACTCTTGCCAACCTCAAAAGAGAAAGCCCCACATTGCTCCACCAACCAGAAATCCACAGCTGCCCTTGGGCCCTAGGTCACATGCTCCTCGGGAAAGCCAGGCAGCCTGGAGTTGAGTGGAGAGATAGAAAGTCCTATTCAAGGTTCTAACTCCACGAATCCATGTGTAATTTCTAAATTGAATTGACCCTCTTGTGACTTAAAAACAGCTCATATAAATTACCTGAGAATAGGGATTTTCTATTCCCTATGATTTCATTACATAAAATGCTGCTGAGGCCTCTTATCACTTGTGCTACAGTTTTTTCTTCAGTCTGCCTTCCCTTTGGAAGCACCTATGTCCGATACAGGTTTTGGATGTTCTTGGCCACTTTCACATACTTTTCCCTGATCTCCCACCTGGCCTTGGGTCTTGGATGTCCTGGAGTCATGTTTCTTATGAAGAAATGTAAAGAGATGCCTCATACTACTTGTTTGACGTGTGCTGGGCTGCAGGAGTCCTCAGAGCCAGCTCTCTGTCCCCTTCAGATGGCTGTGGACCCCTTCTGCTCTTGGCTCAGGTACGTGGGAGGCCAGTGTCCTACTGGGGCATGGTGGCCTGGCAATCCACACGTCTGGTTCACATGAAAGGACATAACTTTGGAAATTACAGAAAAGGTGATTTAACTGGAACTCCCTAGCATATGTATTCCCGTGAGCTTGAGATGATCACATGGCCCCTCGATTAAAGATTATCATTAATTTTCCTCATTCCCTGAGACTCATGGATGGATTTTGAGTGTGGCCTCTTCATTTCCAATAAGTAACATTAGATCTGTGACCCAGAAATGTCTCAGACAACTCCTGGGTTACTGAAGTGCCCAGCTCAAGGATGAGCACGGATTCGCACTTCTAAAAATCCTCTCCAGATATGGATGTCTAAATTTAAATGAATGAAAATTAAATAAAGTAAAAATACGGTTCCTCATTGCACCAGCCACACTTCAAGAGTTCAACAGCCACACGTGGAGAGGACCTGGGAGTGGTGGGCCTTGGAAAGCAGAGGTAGAGGACTTTCCATGAGTGTGGAAGGTCTGTTTACAGTGTGGCCCTAGACCTGAGACATTTCTCTGTCCACACACCAGCATGATGTTTTGTCCCTACCTTTATTGTAGCTCTAAACATTGCTATGTGAGATGTCCAAATGTCTGTCTGTGTCACCTCCAGACTGAAAAAAAAACAGAGGTTAAACCAACTCTCTCTTTCCTATGATTGTACAGCATCATCAGTCAGTGGAAACCAGAGAGGGGGATTCTGATGTGACACCCAATAGAATGGAGTCAAAAGAAAAAAAAACAGTTATAGTGAGAATTAGGTCAAATGGGAACTTATATAAGCTAGATGAAATTTACTCACTTTTTTTTAAAGGTTTTGATTTAGCACCAAGCCACTTGACCAGCCTGCCTGAGGAACTTGGGTGAGTTAAGGTCACCTGCATAGTCAGAGAGGGAGCTAGAAATAGTTAGATCCATCAGGTGAGATTTAAAACCCAGACACGTGGATTATATGATTTTTATTAAAGAGTTATTTATAACTGAAAT
This sequence comes from Lipotes vexillifer, assembly GCF_000442215.2. Lineage (NCBI taxonomy): Eukaryota > Metazoa > Chordata > Mammalia > Artiodactyla > Lipotidae > Lipotes > Lipotes vexillifer. The sequence goes on from NW_006777568.1 coordinate 1,279,811, forward strand.
TTTTTTTAAACTAGTGGGGGGGGGGTTGTATTAGTTTGCTAGTGCTTACTTTAGCAGATTAGCACAAGCTGGACAGCTTACAACGACAGAAATGTATTCTCTCACAGTCCCAGCCACCAGCCGTCTGCAATCAAGGTGTCTGCAGGGCTGAGCTCCCTCTGGAGGCTCTCGGGGAGCATCCTTCCTGCCTCTCCCAGTTTCTGGAGGCTCCAGGTGTTCGTTGGCTTATGGCCACATCCCTCTAATTTCTGTTTCTGTCTTCGCATGGCCTCCTCTTCTCCTGTCTCTTACACAGACACCTGTCATTGGCTTCAGAGACCATTAGAATAATCCAGGATAATCTCATCTCAAGATCCTTGATTTAATCACATCTTCAAAGACCCATTTTTCACATAAGGTCACATTCACTGGTGCCAGGAATTTGGACATGGTCATCTACTTGGGGGGGACCACCTTTCAACCAGTTATGGGGGACAGTGTTACTATGTGGTTCATCTGAGAAGTGAAAACACTGCTCAGTTCCATCAAAATATTGGGAAAGCCCATGCCAGGTATTACTGAGTCAGAAACAATGACGACAGAGAGTACGCCTGGTGGCAGCCTGGAGTGTCTCCGAGGGTAATGTTCTATCACTAACAGGGCCTCAGAATAGGAGCTCTGGAGAAAAATGGACCAAAAGCGGGGAGCCTGGGCCACAGGGACGCCAGGTCTTTCTGAGTTGGTTCTGATGTCTGCCTGAGGGAGGTTTCCCTCCAGGGCCCCATCCATCCTCCTCTAGCTATGGAAACTCCACCAGCTCTCACAGCCAGAGTGATGAATGAGCAGGCACTCCCGTCTGCCTGGGAGAGTCAAGAATATTCATTTCACTTCACTTCTGACCTTTTTGCTATTCTGCAAACCCACAAGGTCTGGGCTGCATAATAATATCTGAGGATCAGAAATGAGTGTTTAGAGTGTCAACCAACCCATGTTTACTTGACCTTATGGTTTTAGAGCCCATATTAATCTTAATTGCACTGTTAAAATATATAGTAAATATCTTTATACAAATTAAACGATAACAGGAATTTGCAGAAGTCTTTTTTTTTCATGAATTAATCTTAAAATAAGCTGATTATACAAATCTTTACCCAAGCAATGACTAATCCGGAATACAAACACTACTTTGAAAAGATACATTCAAACAAACATTTTTGTGGCAAATATTAGCAGAAACCAGACAATAATTGGGAGATGGCATTCAGTGACTGACAGCTGTGAAAGTAAAGGGAGGTGGCCAGATGTGTCCAGTGTTCACGACCACGTTCTAGGACAGGGTCCATTCTGGATTCACTGTCCACCATTTGTGACTTTGGATAAAGTGAAATAGAGCATCTGGGGAAAGAGAATGAGGACTTGCTGTGAAATTCATGTGTTAGGGAGAAGCTGAAAAAAATCTGTGTTAAACTTTTCCTATGTTTTCATTTGAGAGGAAATACATTCATTCAACAATTACTCGGTCGTTACTGACTGCCAGACACTCTTT